>NW_007046029.1:529426-543882 GCF_000164805.1 Carlito syrichta
CAAACACCCTAAAACGCCTGAGTCATGTGCACGCACTTGAGCAGCATGATCTGTAATGAATGATTAAGTAAAACCTTTTGTGTTAAATTATGATGTTAATAATGATTCTGCCTCCTGTAATGTATTACAAATTCTCGAATGCTCCGGGTTTGATTTTGATCGAATGCAACCACAACAGAGTTTATGTGATGACTTTATTTTTAGAACTCCTTCTTTGAAGGCGCCCATTCCCGCTACCGCTGCTACTGTAATTATGCACAAACCAATCACTCATTAGAGTTAGGATACATTATCTTCCAGACAGATGAGGCTAAGTAAGCAACACATTAATAATTCAGAGAGCAGTTCATTATGCATGTGGAAGGCAGCTTCAAGCCGAAACAAGGGCCTCATCAGCCGCTGCCAACCCTTAAACAATAGTTCTGTGTTATTGCAGCCACATTCCAGTTTACGCTTGTTAAACTGCTACTTGGATTATTTTATCAAACATTCATTTATTTGTGGTCTCTTACTGCTGAGAACAGATTTTGGAAGCTCCTTTTTTAAGTTAATGATTTGAGCAATGGGTGTTATTAATTCTCAGAATATTATAAACATGATTAATTTTCAGGCAGAGATTTATTACATAAGGATTTCAACTATGTCAACTGAAATGCATCACTGTCAAAACATGTATCATGGCAAAAATAGAATACGCGGCACACTTCAAGAGCTGGTGCTCAGAACTAAATCAATTTAAATTGTGGCTCGAGCAAAATTATATTCTCCAGTGGAAAGGAGTATTTCCAGCTTCCTGTATTTGGCTTGAAGCACTCTTGTTAGATTGTGATTTAGAAAGGTACTTTAATAAGACTAGACATCCACCAATAATGTTTTATTTTTTGTTTCTTCCCTGTCTTACTAGAAAAGGCAAACCCCTGAGATTCACCCACACCCCTGGCATGGCCAGTGGGCATGTGGTGGGAAAAACCCTGGCCTGGGCACAGGGGGCATGGCTTCTGCTCCTTCTTTGGCCTCAGTTTCCTCATTTGGAAAATAAGGAAAATCTCTTGAGGGATTTGATTGTACGGGCCTGTGGAAAGGAAGTCTGCGTCACGCCAGGCCCCAGCACCTCATATGCTGTGGAGGGCTGAAGGAAGGGAACCCTGAGAGGAGCATGGGAAGGACCCATCCCCACGCTGTAGCCTTGCCTGAAAGGGTCTTTCCCTGCAGAGCCTTTTAGAGAGGGGCAATCCTGTTCTAGCAGGACAGATGCTGAGACTCACTGGCCATTGCCATAGCCATCAGCAAGAACCCACTGGAAGTCAACTCAGCAGGTGTTTACTCAATGCCTGTTTAGTGCCAAGCACTCAGCAGGGGGTATAAGGATGGCACATAGCACAGGAACTTTAAAAAAAGAATGGGAATGAGTAGCCAAGAGCTCTGGGTTCGTCAAAAGCAACAGGAAGGCCGGTGGATAAGAGTAGGGTTATCACACCCCACAGGTGCTGGTCCCTCCTCTACCCAGGTTCCTTACTAGGCATCTGGCGTGAGTCTTTTCACATGCAGCGTATCAGGCAGGTGCCGTTCTTCTCATTTTTAGATAGGAAAACTGAGGTCAGGAGAGGTCAGGTCGCCTCTGAAAGGCCGCTAGGCAGGCAAGTGGCAGTGCCAGGGCTGAAGCCCACCTGTGCTGCACGGAGCGCCAGCCGGCCTTGTGTGGATGGCCGCTAATTTGTGTAATCTACTCTCCTCTGATCAACCCAGTCCCAGAGTGGGTGCCAGTTCATGCCTGAGGAATTGTCTTGTCAAGGTCCTGGAGAAAGCTCTCTCTGCAAAGGAGGAGCCATTTCCCTGCATGATGAGGCTGTCCCCAGGCCGCTCCCCTGCTCCTCAGCTGGGACTCAGCAGCACTGGGCGGGCCAGAGGGTCATGGAGGAGTCTCAGATTCTAACAAGAGCTATAGGTGGACATGGTACAGGGCTCCCAAATAGCACAGATCTCCAAATAAACAGAGTGTGGAAAGGGGCATGCCGCTCGTGCCATAAGCCACATAGAAAAGCTCGACTGTGTTTTTCTGAAAATAAACAGTTCACACACTACAAATATGCATGAAATATTCATTTTCAATGGTTGTCTTCGAAATCAAGTTGAAGAGGGCTCTTATTTAATTTTCGAAGTTCACTGTATATCCACATGGTTCAAAGGGCAGAGTGTAGAGAAGTCACACACCGGCCAGTCCCCTCCCTTCCGCCCAGTCCCCACCTCACCCTGGGGTGAGGCAGGGGGAACCGTGGACTCCCCAGGTCTAGCCGTCCTTTCAGGGTGGCTGTTTGCATATGCAGGTTCATGTAGGACACATGCTCCCTCTCCCCTCATACCCACATGCAGCCAGCCTGCTCCAAGTCTCACTTTCTCTCTGGAGAGTTTTCGAGAACAATTCAGCAGGAACATTCTCTTTTCTCTCCACGGCAACATATCACTCTACTGCATGGATGTGCCGGAATTTACCGACCCTTCCTTCTGCTGGTAGATCCTGGGGTCGCTTCCAGTTGTTTTATGTGAGCTGTAGTGCCACAGTAACTTTGTGTATCCATCCCTGGGCATGTGATTCAGGTGTATGATAGAACACATCCCAAAAAGTGAAACTTAAATCAAAGAGCATGGGTATTTTAAAATTTCAACAGATATTTCCAAATTGTGATTTCTCTGTTCATCCTTGACAGATAAATTTTGCAGCATCAGAGGAGAGTAGATTACACAAATTAGCTTTTTAATCATGATGTTTTCTATCTGTAAAGTGCTTTATACTTTATATATTTGAGACCCATGATAATCCCAAGAAATGAATCAGACAGGATTATTATACCCATTTTACAGAATGGGAAACAGAGGCCAATCAGAGTTTAGCGAGCTGCCCAAGTCATGAAGTTAGTAAGTAGGAAAGCCCCGTTCTTCCGATTTAAGTCATTTTCTGATTAAAAGATTTATTGACTGGTTGGTTCTTTTTTATTTTAAAGAATCACCCTTATTTGTGAAACTACATAGCAGGAAAATGACTCCTCCTTTGGAGGGAGAGCTTTCTCACCGGCCTGAACAATATGTGATCACAGTTGCTAATGTGCATTGCGTGCTTGCCATGTGCAACTGCACCAGGGTCTTCACTTTCTTGTTCAGCCCTCATCTCCACACCTGCACTTCCACCTGTGCTGTTGGGCTGGAGATAAGACACCCTATATGGTCACGGGTGTCTTTCTGTAGAAGCTGTGGTGCTGGTTGAGTCTTTTAAACATGGGTGCTTCCTGTATGCTCACCTTCCTCAACAGCATCATGACATTCAGCCCTTAATATGTGCCAGGGGTTTCACCGAGCAGCAGGAGTACAAAGTCCCTCTCCTGGAGGAACCGAGAAGGCGCTGGAGAGAGGGGTGTTGCTGTGAACTAGCAGACATCCGAGGAGACACCCAAGCCCCGTACGGCACCTCTCAAGTGAAAGGCCTACAGCCTGCTGCTGGAGTTCTGGGGGGAAGCAGTCACTATGTGGTGAGAGGAGGTGGGCTCCCAGCAGATGGGCAGAGTCCATGAGTGCTGGGGTCTGTGAGGGAGACAGTAGGCCTAGTGGACTGAGGCAGGAGTCAGGAGCAGGAGCAAGCACTGAGCAGGTTCAGAGCGTCCGCCCACCAGCAGGACCTCATCTTGAGTGGAGGACACCTGGAGATGTTTGAGTAGGAGAGTGACACTGACCAGCCTGGGGTTGGGGAAGACATGATCAGGCAATATGCTCAGAACCCCAGGACACAGGGAGGGTCCCAGCCTGGGGAATTACTTACACTCACTGTGGGTCCAGAGTCCTTTAAAGGGGCAATACCGACAGTCATCACAGTGGTTTGTCTAAGTCTCAGGCACGTGCCAGGGGCTACTGAATCGCCGGAAGTCAAGGAGGTTCAAGCCCCCACTCGGGTCACACAGGTAGCGAGTGACCTGGCAAGTCCTGTCCGTCAGTGTTTCTGACTCTAGGGAAACTTTCACGGCACTCCCGGCTTGTGCCTCTCTCCAACTCTGCAAGCAACGCAGGTCTGGAGTGAATGGGGCCAGTTATGGGAAGGAGGCAGCTGAGAGATGTGCCCAGGGCTCCAGCTCTCTTTCAGAGCCCTCAGGAGTCCCAAGCCCAGTTGGAGGATGGGAGCTGGGATCTATATCCTCAGCAAGGAGGAACGTCAGGTGGTCCGGCCTTCCCTGTCCAGGAGCCTTGCAGGGATGGACATTGGTCTTGGGAGGCCCAGCCTTCCTTGGAGGACCGTGGACTCCTCTCTTATCCTGCGGGACCGAGATACACGGTGCTAAGCTGGATCCTGCTGCCAGATGCCTGCCACCAAACTCTCCTGACAACTGGAGCCTGATCTTGGTTTTACTTTCTGTACCATGGTACCATAAGACAAGTTTAGAAGACAAAAATAACCTTGGAAGTATCTCGTTCATTCGTGGCAATTACCATACAATGACATGCTCTGTAACAATGAAATTCTGGGGTTTTTATGACTCACTCCCACATGCAGAAGCCCAGGCTTCTGGGCCTTTATGCCAGCCTGGTGTGACAGGGTCACTAGGCCTGGCAGCCATACTCTCCAACAGACTGGCCCGTTGAGCCAGGACTTCTCCTAGCCAGCTGTCACCACACCAGTGGCTCCTGCTTTTCCACAGAGACACACTGTCCTCCAGGGGCCAGGCTGGAGTGATTGCCCTGGGGGTCCTTCTCCAGAGCAGGTGGGCCTGTCCCCTGTGCCACGTCAATCACAGCTTCTGCTCAAAGCTTTTGTTCACGGGTCGTCTGTCCCTTCACGGGTCGTCCCTTGAATGCCGTCCCTTGAATCCCATCTCCTGGGTCAGAGGGACAGTCATCCACCTGCCCATTTCAACAACCCACTCTCCTGTTCAAGTAGCACCATGTGCCTGCTCTGGTCCAGCCTCATGCCTGGTCTGGACACCCAGAACCCAAAATGCCAGCCCTCAGAAGACCTAAGGCATGGAGGGAGGCAGCTGGGACAACTGAGGTTGGTCCAGGCAACACAGCACAGGGTGACTCATGGGAGGCCAAATTGATCTTGGCTAGTGAAGAAAAATCTCAGCAGTTATAAACAGGACAGTGCTCACAAAATGACAGTGCAAGGAGCCTGGCATCTCACAGAGGTGACAGTGCGAGGTGCGGTCGCAGTGGGACCTGGTATCTAATGGAGGGGACAAGGTGAGGTGCAGTCACAGCAGGGCCCAGCATCTACCAGAGGTGACAACATGAGGCACAGTCACGATGGGGCCTGGCATCTAATGACGAGGACAAGTCGTGGTGCAGTCACAACAGGGTCTGGCGTCTAATGAATGTGGTAACACGAGGCACAGTCACGACGGCCTGGTGTCTCATGGAGGTGACAGAGTGAGGCACAGTAACAACAGGGTCTGGCATCTAAAGGAGGTGACAAGGCAAGATGCAGTCATGGTGGAGCCTGGCATCTAACAGAGGTGACAACGTGAATCTCAGTCTCAGCAGGGCCTGGCAACTTTATGGATGTGGACTCTGCTTACATGCAGGAAGAGCTGCCTTCACTAGGGGGACTAAGGAAACTACCCTCAGACACAGGACTCAGTGTCTATGTTGAAGGAGAAGACACCACGTGTGGGGAAAACAGGATCTTAGAGTGTGGCCATGAAATAAATATGAATGCGTGTGTGTGTGTGTGTATGTGTGTGTGTGTGTGTGAGAGAGAGAGAGAGACAGAGACAGAGATAGAAGCAGAGACAGACACAAAGACAGAGACAGAGATAGCAGAGACAGAGACAGACCCAGAGACAGAAGCAGAGGCAGAGACAGACCCAGAGACAGACACAGAGGCAGAAGCAGAGACAGAGGCAGCAAAGGCAAGGTGTCTACAGCACCCTGCCTGCTCCCCTATTGTCTCAGAGACAGTACACGAGCCTGAGGCCAGGTCATGACATGTCAGGTCACTGTGTGTCCTCCCAGTCAGCTCTGAACCCGCAGCCCCTTCTCTTCCCACTCCTGTTCCAGCCACTGCATGAGTTGGAGTACCTGGTTCCCAGCACCCAGGGCCCCACAGTTCAGGAGCCGGGCCCGGCCCACCCCTCTGTGCTCACATTTGACTAGTCCTCCAAGTACGCAGCTGTCCCAGGAGAAGCATAGCCAAGGGTCGAAGGCAGACGCCACCTCTCACAAAGAATGTTCTGCCAAACTGTCAGGCTCTTGTACTGGATTTTGCATGTATTAAGTTGTAAATGTTTTGGGGAAATGCTCTGGCCTGCTGTTGCAGTCTCTTTGGATGACTCCCACCAAGAGGCAGGCAAGATCAAGAAGGGAGTTTCCCAAACCAGGGAAGCAGCATTGGCACCCTAACACTGTACCCCACAGAGGTGGGCCTCACTAGCACCTTGCTTCCAGCAGGCACAGCATGGGAAGGGCAGGGCTGTTTCCAGAACATTGCCTGTCAAATTCTCCCTGAGGTAGCACGCCCTGCCAGCCATGTGATGAGGACTGGCCACCCCAGGGACAAGTCGTGTTGTAGAAGGTCCCCCTGACATGAGGTGGGAACGTGGCCGTCAGCCTTTGTGGCCTCCTAAAAAAATACATGACTCCAGGCCAGTCCTGAGAAAGCGTCAGGCAAACCCAAACTGAGAGGCGTTTAACAAAACACTTGACCAGCTCTCCTCAAAACTGCCAAGGTCATCAGAAATGGAAAGTCTGACAGTCTGTTACAGCCCAGAGAAACTAAAGTGATGTGACAAATACCTATAACTGTTTCTTGGACAGGATCCTGAAATGGGAAGAGGGAATTAGGGAAAACTAACTAAATCCAAAGAAAGGATGGACTCATGTTGGTAGTAATAGAGTACTGTGGTCCTTTAGTGTGACAAATGCACCAGGCAATGTAGGAGAGCTGGGCCAGGAACTCTTTGAACTATCTTTGCAACTTTCCTGTTAATCTACAACCATTGTCAAATTAAACTTTTAGGCCAGATGTGGTGGCTCATACCTATAATCCCAGCACATTGGGAGGCTGAGGCAGGAGAATCACTTGAGCCCAGGAATTTGAGACCAGCCTGGGCAACGTAGCGAGACCTTGCCTCTACAAAACATAAGAAATAAAAAAAATTAGCCAACCATTGCCATATGCACCTGGGAAGCTGAGGAGGGAAGATTTATTCAGCCCAGGAACTGGAGGCTGCAGTGAGCTGTGATTATGCCACTACACTCCAGCCTGGGTGACAGAATGAGATCATAACTCAAAAAAACAAAACTCTGTTTAAATGTTTGCTTCAAGAGTTCAACATCTAGTCATGCTCTTTTCCAGACACTGGCAACCAGTCGCTACGCAGTGATGACCACCCAATTGAGGCACAGCAATCTCTCACTGGTTTTCCACTATGTCTTCCTCAAGATGTGTAGGGCCCATGGCATCGGTTATGACCTTGAGGTAGGAAGGGTGACAGTTGGCCAGGGCTGTGCCCAGGGTGATCCGGGTGCCCCTTCAAATAGATATTCTTTAAATATTCAACATGTATTAGAACATGGCCTTGTGTGCCCGGGGAAGGGCAGGAAGGCAGCTCCAAAGGATGGCACTTGGTCCTGGAAATTCCAGCTTTGTCCCCAGCATGCATACCCACCTGGGAAGCACCAAGTCACATAGCTCACCAGATGTAGGGGCATCTGGGGTAACCTCTCGGCCTGAAGCACACCTCTAGCCTCCTGACCCCACCACAGCTGCTCCTCACTGAACATCCTCTGCTTTGGTCTGCTGGATGCCACAACAAGAGAGCACACGTTAGGCAGTTTGAACCACAGAAACATGTCTTCTTACAGCTCTGAGGGCCAGGAAGTCCAAGATCAAGACACCAGCAGATTGGCTTCCTGTGAGGGCCTGTCTCCTGGCTTGTGGACAACCACCTGCTTGCCATGTCCTCACATGGTGGAGAGAGAGATCTCTGCTGTCTGTCTCTGCTGTCTCTCCAGGTCTGTCAACCAGAGCTCCGCCCCATCATCCCATTTAGCCCTAACCACCCCTTGAGGGCCCTGTCTCCAATACAGTCACTGGGAGGTGAGGATACAAGTCAGTCCATGGCCTCTGGCTCCCTGCATGGAGTAATGTCTTCCTGGAAGCTTTCCCCATCTGTGGTCTACTCCCAGGGACACAGGGGCCCACCCAGATGCTTTGTCCCACCATAGCTGGGGTAGGCAAGGGCATGGGAGTATCTCCTGCCAGAAGCAGCACTTCCATGTATCACTCTGCAGAGACAGTTTCACGGTTCTCCACTTGGACTCAGGTTTCCTAACACTCAGGGCCATTCTATGACCCTGAGTGACCCTGTGTACTCTGGCCTGTGGATGACCCGTCCCACAGCACGTCACCCACAGTAAAATCTACTCCCCCCTACATTAAACATAACATATATATAATGACATCACAAGAATTGCGCAACAAAACACACTTTGCTGTGTCAAATAGGTCAGATGTTTTGACTTGCAGGCATTCAGTTCCACATTTATTACTTTGTATTTTTTATGCTTGAGAACACCACAATTTTTCAGGGATCAAATATTTGTATAGGCCCTTGTAAAGCACACAGGCCTTCAGCATGGGGCTGGTGGTGAGTAGCAGGGTCTGGCTGATACACAGCAGGCCCCATCCAGCTGCCAGGGCACTATCAGGTGCATGAGGCCGTTTGGTTAGATTAATTCGTGCTGTTTGCACACACATATAATGGAGCTCATATTCCCTTGAAAATTACATTAAAATTGATAAAATAGAGAATGAAACTGATTTACCTGAAATTAATTGTTGCATCTGCTACACACAGTCCCTTTGGAATTAAATAGTTTTTTAGCCCCAAACTGATTTAACTGAAGCACTTCCATGTACCAGAAGGTAGCTCAACTAACTCTAACTTTATCTGAATCTATTTGTTTTATTTTCTTATAAAACATCAAAGCATGAAAGGCTGAGGCAGAAGGATCCCCTGAGCCTAGCAGGTCGAGGCTGCAGTGGCCATGCACATGCCACTGCACTCCAGCCTGGGCAACAGAGTAAGACTCTGACTTAAAAAAAAAATTCAAGCAGAACAAGCTCTGCAAATGGGCACATGTGGTAGGGAAGGCTCCTGCCCTAAATAAAGCGAGCTCCATCACTGCCTATTTCCTGAAATTGCTATCAGAGATGTGCTTCTTGGGCTCAAGGCTTTGTATTAAATTAATGTCCTAGTGCCCTTGGGAAAAGTGGAGCACTTGCCTATATAAGTCACTCACACCTTGGTCTCTGAGTCGATGGGATGCATTTCCAAGAGCAGATGGTAGCAGGGGACAGGTTGCCACGGCCCAGGGGAAGCAGGTGATGGAGTGGAGGAAGGGCTCCATGGAGGGCCAAGAGCATGAGAGGAGAGCACCCAAGGCACAACCAGGGCTCTCCAGGCTCAACGCTGGACACTTAGAGACAATGGAAGGTGAGACGGGCGAGAAGGAAGGATGTGACTCAGGCAACAGTGAAGGAGCAATGAGAAGGGAGAGCCTGCAGGAGAAAAGAGGGGGTGACATCCAGAAATGGGGAGATTCTGTTGGAAAAGGAGGGGTAAGAGCATAAGACACACCACGGTGCAGGAGAGCAAGGGAGCATGGAGTCAAAAAGTCTCAGGCGGGAAGGAGTCCCGGGCCCACCTGAAACTGTGGAAGTCCTGCAGCGGCATCTTTTCGCTCCTCTTCCTGAAGGGAGGGAGCCTCATCTTCTCAGACCTGGGGCCCTAACCCGTCAGACCCTCCACTTGCCCTGTTGCCTGCCTCTTCTCGGGGTGAGTGGTGGATCAGCATTTATGGAGTGCCTACTGCATGCTGGCCACTGAGCCAAGAACACTTATTCATTACCTCAGTTGTTCTTCATGTCTGTCCTGTGAGAAGGCCTCATTTCTTCCATATGACAGTGAGGACTTTAGGTTCAGAAAGCACATTCCCAAGGTCACACAGTCAGGCATTCCTACCTGAAGATAGTTGAAGGCCCAAGGGTTGCTTTACGTCTTGAACAGTGGCGGCCTATTTTCATCCAGACTGATAATCCTCTTGACCATTGAGCTCTCTCAGAAACTTCACAGTTTTCTCATCCGTCTGATTTCAATCAGCTGTAAAGTGTAAGCACTAGCAGCTGTGTGAGTGACTCTTCTCTCACGATATGCTTTGTGGAACTGACTCTTGAACCGCCATTGTCTAGAACCCAGCACAGTTCCTTCTCATGCATCACAGCATCCATGAGCCTCCCTGCCCCGAGAACTATTCCCACTTACTGCCTCTGTTTATGAAGCATCAGCACCACCCTGTCCCAGCCTCTGGACTCCACCCTGGATGAGATGCTCCATCAAGACACCTCCATGGACTCATCAGCTGGACATATACAAGCCTCCCTTCCTGGCCCCACAACTGTCTCTACCTTACAAAGGAAAAAAGCACATTTCATAATTAACGTCCCTAAAGTGTTATTGCCTCCCTGGGTTATACTGATTCTAAAAAGATCATTTACCCAAATTCCAAGGTAACCTCTGCTTTCAACTCCCACTCTTGGTTGATGCAATGTGGGTGTTCTGTCCGGAAAAAGTGATACGTAGTAACGCATCACTGTCAATGCTACCAAAAGAAGAGTCCTTGGAAGTCCTTGAAAGTCTCAACATTGCTCTTCCCATCATTATAGCAGAATTTTAAATAAGGCTCTTGTCCAGAGTCTCAGGGAGGAAGGGAAATGCAATCGATCTGAGCTCTCCTCGATGCATAGCGGAGGGAGCGTCTGTGAGCTGCTTGGTGGGTTGTGTTCCTGGGACTTCTGTCATACTGCAGAACACCCCCCTTGCTTCCTAGTGAGATGGAGCTGTCATGAAAGCCACATGGAGACGGTGTCTGCTGTCCCCTACAGCGTCACACACCCATAGACAGTGAGCCACGGGCCAAGCAGCTCAATGCCAATGGCTGCAGGCCCAGACCATGTCCTGGGGGTACATGGCAGTCACACCTCATCAGCCCTTTGAAGTTAGGCATGGCTGTGAAACTTGTCATGGCCCATGAGATCTGAGCAGAAGTGGGCCTTGTCCTTTGTATGCAGAAGTCTCTGAGAGCTCCGCAAGTGGCCATGCCCCATGTCCTGCCTTGGAAGCCATGGAAGCACATGAAGACAGCCTCCTTCCACCTGGCTCCCCAGTGTCCAAGCAAGGGTCAGAGACACACACCAGCCTTCGTGGGAAATGGAGTACGGGCAAGAACCACAATTCCTGTCGTTAGAAATGACCCAAATTACTTCCATTCAATCACTGCAGCACAACCCCATCTATCTGATTGATGCAGAAACTAGTATCAAAAGAATTGCTCCCCAAACAGAAATATAAAATTCTGGTATCGACTTAGCAGTCAAGCAGTGATAGGCAAGGAGCCTGTTCATGGAAACTCGAGGAACGACCGGGTCACGAGGCAGGGAACTGGTAAGACAGACACCTGCAGCCACTTAGGAGGCAAACAACACACCTGGTGTGCCTCTAGCTCTAGGAGAAGTAACTAGAAACTATCACATCAGCAGTGTACGCTGGGCATTGCTGGTTGCATTCACAAGGTGTTACACAAAAATGATGGGCTTCTCAATGGATTGGGCATCTTGCAGAAATGGAAGAGAGAGATTGCAGAAAGTTGGTACTACTTTGCAAATTCAAGGAAATTAAACTGATCTTAAACCTCAAAAAAGAGAATAAAAAATTAAAAAGGTAAAAGCCAATTAAAACTCAGCCTTACAATAATGGTCAAATTAAAGAGATGACTAGAACCTACTATTAAAACCTCTGAATAAATTAAGGATCCAAAAAGATGAATATTTTCATTTAGAAAGAGTTGCTCGGGAAAAAGAGAGGGGAAGGGCATGCAGCTCTCCCACTGAGGCCTGCAGGCTTAGGTTACCTGAAAGTAAGAGAGGAGAGCATGGAAGCAGGAGAACAAAGAAACAACATCCAAAAGCAGATCTGGGCAAGGACTGCATGTGCAGCTGCTGGTTGCAGCTGGTGGAAATCACATCGATGAGAAACCAGCTAAATTTTTGAGAGAGCTCAACAGTTGAGGGAAATATCATCTGAATTAACAGAGACCATCACCATTCAGGACTTCAAACAACCCTCAGACCCTCAGATGTCTACAGGCAGGAAGGGGGTGAGACAGTCTTAAAATTGCTAAGGAAGGCGTCATCTCTAAGGTCTAATCAGGCCTAGTCAAAGAATATTCCCCATGCAAAGGACAGCGGCCCCTAAAATGTCTGCCCAGTGAGACTTCAGAATTGCTCCAGACCCATCTTCTGTCTCTTGTTCTTTCCCTTTCCAAACAGGAGTGCTTGTTGCAGGTACCAGTCCCTGTTCTACCAGTGTTTGAGTAGCGAGGGCCAAGCAGATGGTTTGTTTTTGTTTTGTTTTGTTCTGTTCATAGATTTTCAGATCAAGAGATCCAGACCTGGCCTAGAGATGCCATGAATCACCCACAGTTATTGATAATATTTGATGACATTTTATACCTTGTAGCATGTTTTTACTTTTTAAAAAATTCTTGCAATAACTTTGAAAGGTAAATATTATTGTTCTGATTTTGTAGGTGAAGAAACTGAAGCTTAAAATGTTAAACCACCTTTGCTTTTGTAGCAAAAAAGTTATTTATTATGATGCTTTCTAATAACTAACTTGAAAAAAATCTACACAAGTGTAAAATTTTAAATATAGCTAGAGAGGAGAAATGTGGATAAACACAAACAGAAAGATTTATAACCTAAGATGTAGGCCTGTGTAGGATAAAGCAATCGGAAATCTGACAGCGAGGGAGTAGCACCAGGAGTTACACAAGAAGTAACACTGAGATTAACACAGGGATCGTATTTGAGGGGGAGATTGGGACACACAGATAGACTGACATTGCCTGGGGGGAGATGTCACTTCGAGTGAAGTTTACATTGGTGAGCTGCTTACATGTAGACGCTTACATCTCCCACATGTAAAATTAAAAATAATGAATTGTCTTATGGGGTATCAAGGAAAACAACTTTGTGTAAGCCCTTTACTTCTGGTGTCCCCTCTGGGTGGAGGCTAAGAAGACTCCTGGTCACCTTTCTTGGAGAACTATAAATGTCCTCCCCAACCTAGACTTCTTATTCTGGACATGACAAGGTAGCTTGTATCCAGCTGGCTCACTCACCAAAAAGCATAATAAAAGCTGGACAATATATATAAAACAACTGTCTGAAGGCATCGAAGGACAACCAAAACAAGCAGTGCTTAAGGAACTACAGTCCTTAAGAGAACAGAAGGATGTAAGTCAAGTGCCATATTTACCCACTTTTTTTCTTTGAGAACATTTTCAAGTGTGTTCAGGAAAAGACCCAAAGAGAAATTCCAGTCTTACTGGGATGAGGAGACAGAGGCCAGAGTTTAGAACTGTTTGGGACTTGAGAGCCAAAATCCTAGAGCAAAGGTGATCAAAGAGAAGTGAGTCCCCAAATCTGTGTGCAGATGCCATTTAAATCACTGCTGGACTCATACTTGATGAAATAAATAACTCAAGACTCTAAGAAACCCAGAGGGGAAAAAGACAGTAGCTAGGAGGCTAAAGTTCTGGCAGATATTAAAAGTCATATGATGTTGGGAAGAAAGAGATTGGAGTTCATGTCCTACTAACCTAAAAGGGCCCTAAACACCTCAAGTTTTCAGTGCAGACTTCAAAAGGGCCAAGCTCTAGGGGTAAGGATACTTCCTGAAGATAAAAGACCAAACATAAGGAGTAAAGGACAACTCTAGATAGGTCAGATTCCAACAACATCTAAAACTAACACTTCATATATCAAGATGAACTGCCAACCTCTTCCTGCCTGCTAAAGACAAAACTGAACTCTCTTTGAAGACATCATCTAGAGCCCCTACCATTGTCCATCTTTAATGACCAACATTCAATAAAAAATTATAAGGTATACTGCAAGAAGGACCAAATTATTGACAGCAAAGATGAAAAACAGAAAAGACCCACAGATGATTCAAATATTAAAGCTAACAGACAGGGACTTTAAAATAATTATGATTAGTATATTCAAGAAAGCAGAGGGAAAAAATTTTTTTTAAGTCACCAAAGACCTAGAATCTGCTTGTTAAAAAGTCAAACAGAGCCAGGCTCGGTGACTCAGCCTGTAATCCGCGCCTTTGGGAGGCTGAGGTGAGTGGATTGCCTGAGCCCACGGGTTTGAGACCCGCCTGGGCAGGCGAGACCTCATCTCTACAATAAATCAAAAATTAGCCAGGCATGTAGCGCACGCCTGTAGTTCCAGCTACTTGGAAGGCTGAGGCAGAAGGATTGCTGGAGCCCAGCAGGTCAAGGCTGCAGTGGCCGGAAGCGGCCACTGAACTCCAGTCTGGGTGACAGAGTGAGACTCCAACTCAAAA
>NW_007046029.1:543902-575448 GCF_000164805.1 Carlito syrichta
AAAAAAAAAAAAGGTCAAACAGGACCAGGTGCAGTGGCTCACACCTGTAACCCTAACACTTTGGGAGGCTGAGACAAGAGGATCACTTGAGCCCAGAAGTTCATGACTATCCTGGGCACCATAGCGAGACCCCACCATTAAAAAAATTTTAAATGCCAAATGGAAATTCTATAACTAAAAATTATTATAACAAAATAAAAAATTTAATATATGAGTTTAATAGGAGGACATCAGAACAAGTGGCCTGAAAAACAGGTCAGTAGAGACAGATAAGGCCTGGAGGGAAGAGTCTAACCTCCATGTCATTGGTGCCCAGAAGGAGAGGAGGGAGCAATGTTACATGAATATGGGCTGAGAATTTCCAAAACTGGTAAAAGACATGAAAACATATATCAAACCCTGTGTCCAAGAAGCACTACAAACCTCAGACAAGAGACATACAAAGAAAATCACACCTGGGAGCATCCATGGCCACACTGTGAAGATTAAAGAGAAAGAGGAAATCTTAAATGTAGCTAGAAGAAAAAAAGTCATTTTATTTTCACAGGAACAGTAGGATAGACAGCTAACTTTTCAGCATAACCTATGAAAGCTAGAAGACAGTGAAATCATAATTTTAAAGTACTGAAAGAGCTCTGCCTACCAAGAATTCTGCTCCCAGCAGGAAAAAAAAAATCTAGTACATTTCCCCAGGACTCTGGAAGTCACATTTCTATGATCGTGTTTTGCATAGGGTATTAGATGACAGATGATTGCTGATGTTTCTTCTCAACATGGAACTATTTTTTAAAAGGGAGACAGAAAATTCTGAAATGAGAACTGCTTATTGGAAGTGATTTGTTGTATTTGTGTCAACAATAAAGCCCTAGCTAGCACTGTCCAGTAGAAATATAATTCAAGCCAAAAATGTGGGCCACATAGATAGTTTAATGTTTTCTCAGAGCAATATTTTTAAAAAGTAAAAGAAATGCATAAGGTTCATTTTAAAGATTTTTTTTTTAACCCAATATATTCAGAATACTGTCATTTACTTTCAGGCTCTAATGTGACCAGCATGGCACCAAGCCCACGGCCAGCCCAGACCCACCCCAGTTCCCCTGGAGGGTGAGCTCAGGCCTCCAACTCTACAGCCCTTAGGTGGCTCAAGTGTGCAGCTGCACTGATAGTTGCTGTCCTGGGCCAGTGTCTGTCCCTATGCTTGGGTCTTCTGGTGAATTGGGGAGTTGGCGAGTGGCCATCGTTCTGGCCTGTGATTTCTTTTACCAACTCCCCAAAATATGGTTTTCTTTTTTGGGCTTCAGTGATGGGGCAGTCATTTCCACTATGGATGACTCCAGGGTTGATTTGGAGAAAACTGTCAAAAGCTAATATTCAAAACAGGGTCAAGCAAGCCTCTCATAAAGACTTTAGTTAACAGGAGAACCAGCTGTTATAACAGGTGAAAAAGAAAATTTCATATATCAGGAACATTGAAATGAATATGTAAATGGAGGCAAAACAGGTTTTCCCACAGGGTAGCAGGAAAGGGAAATCAATGGAACACCCCCATCAGACTGGACAGAATGTGGGCATCTATCAATTACTGTAACTTACTGAATTGTGAGATGTCTCCCACCGAAGCAGCTGGTGGGTCAGTAGGTGAGCTGTGACAACATGCAGCTTACCACTGAAGTACACATTTGTTCCACGTACCAGAGTGTTCTTTATATTTTTTTAATGCATCACTCTTATAAGATGGCTTTTGAACCTTGACATGCACAAGAATTACCCAGAAGCTGAGGTAAAAGGCAGACTTCCTTCCCAGGATTCTGATCTTGGCTGATGTCCATGAAAATGCTTTTTAACAAGTACCCAGGATGGTTCTGAGGCAAGTATCCAGAGGATCCCATGCAGAAGCACTGGGGACGACCAGTCTGAGGACGACCTTCTCAATGTGCTTCTCACAATATTTGATGCAACTCCAGACTTCAAATCAATCTTAGTGGGCTTTCTGTGCCAGGAACATTTTCTATATTTTGTTTCCATTTATTTTCTTTGTTGCAATCTCTTTTCTCCCCTCTCAAATTCTTTTCTCCCCACTCAAATTTTACAGGACAGACAAGGAACGATTTTTATCCTGTATGAGCACCTGAAGAGAGAAAAGTTGGGGATGTTGTGAGTATGGTTCATGTGTGTGAGATTGACAAGTTAAGAAAATAGACTCACCCAACCAGAAACAGTTTCCCACGCACTTGAACCAGTGTGCTAGCCTGCTGGAAGTCTTCCTTGTTTTATTTAGACCTTCAGGTATTATAGAAGATGACTGCGGGCGTGAGGGTGGGCATTCATAAGTTGATTGAGTGATTATTCAATGCTGACAGGTGAGTGTTTAGGCTTCCAGCATCTCACCCCCAAAACACACACCTGTAGGCAGGCCAGGTCTGCCAGGGAGCCACTGTGGATGCCCCGATTGTGAAAAGGCAGGTGTCACTCTGGCACACCTGGAAAGGGCTCTGGTTCCCTCACAGGTGGGCCTGTAGCCCTTCAGACCCAGTTCCGGCCTACTATAGCCTCCCCAGGTATGTATGTGTAGGAAGCCTGCAGCGCACGGAGGTCTTTCCCCTCCCCCTTCAGCTTTCCAGAATTCTCTCCAGGACATTGTGGAGGCCAGAGCTGTCTCCTCCCTTTGGACTCGGGAGTCCAGAGCTACAGCTGTGAGTTACCTCCTACTTTATATCCTGGCATGTAGATGCCAGTTCTTTTTTTAATTGTCCTATCATATTGGGAAACCATTTCTGCCTAGTGTCTCTCCTCCTTATAACTTCTACAGCAGTGTGGACATGGTGGACACACATACACACACACACACACACACACACACACACACACACAGAGAGAGAGAGAGAGAGAGGGAGAGAGAGAGAGATGCACTCATAAAAACGAACTAAGGAGGAGCCAGCTCCTCTCCCTTGCACTGATGCTTCTGTGCAGCCTCAGTCTCCCCACAGCATGGTCAGGCCCCTGGAAACTGGTCCCAAGAGGTGAACCCTGAAAATGGGTGCCAGGTCAGGTCTCCACACCCCCATCCAGAACACAGTCGTTTGTTCTACGAGAGCACTGTCAGTTCTAAAAGACCATGATTGATGCCGTGGCATCACCCCATCAGTCCTGTGGGGCGACATGGGTGTTTTGTTTTCTTTCCCTCTGGAGCGAGAACATGGCTGCAGTTAATCAAGTGCACGCAGTCTCTGTGCTTCTCTTACCTGGGAAGAAGACAAATGGCCAGGTACCCCCAGCTCCAGCCTTTCCCAAAGTCCCATAAACCTGTAGAACTTCACCCTTTTGTTACACTGCTCTGGTGGCAGCAGAAACAAGACCTCAGCCCGTAACATCCCAACACGCATGCATGCATCTCGCCTGCCAGATCCTCCTGTCCAGGGACATCCCAGGTGTGGGCAGGGAGGAGAGACCTCAGCTTCCAGTGGTGCTCTGCCCTCTGCTCCCTCCCTGCCAACCACACTTCCCAGAAAACACGGAAGCGCTCATGAACGGTGCCTAGCACCGTTGTGGGTATGGGGGAGACAGCAGTGAGCTAAATAGGCAAGGCCCTGCCTTCCTAAAGCTGCCACAGTCGCAGTAAACACTCAGTGAACCTGGTCCAGTGTGTCCACCCCTGATGAGCCAGGAAGGGGACAGAGGCTGCTGGGAGCTAGAAGTGCTCACAATGCCACTTCCTCCAGATGGGACACCATGATGCCAGGGCTGGGCAGGCCACAGGCCACCAGGAGTGACAAGGATGAGAGAGCCAAGCCCCAGGTTGGCAAGTGGGGGTAAGAAACTTACATCTTCCCGAGTTGGAACTAAGCAAGAGAGTTCCTGGTCCGTGTATATTTCTAAGAGCTCAGGGATTCCAGCAGATGAGTTAGCAAAGACCGAGAACCAGGCCCTGGAGTGGAGGCATGAACTCTGTCCTACTGGGTACCAGAGGCATGGAAGGTTAACTGCAAAGGACAGCGGGGGCAGGACTGGAGCAGACAAGCCCTCACTCTCATGGGATGGGGCTGTGTGAGGGTGATGGAGACAGGCCCCACACAGGCCCCAGGCTTGTGATCACCTGGAGGCCACCTGGAGCAGCACCAGCTCAGAGAGCCGGGAAATTCCAACCACAGAGACTAGAAGGTCAACGTGAGGCTGGGGGGCGTTGGGGGGCTGGTATGCGCAACCACAGGAGCTCACCAGGAGGCTGCTGAGAGACCCAGGCCAGCAGGTGGCAGGAAGCACGCCTGTCAGCAGGTAACACTTAGGGCAGGACTTGTGTCCCAAAGTTGACAGAATGAGACGGGTGATGTCAGCAAGGCAGAGGCAGAGCTCCTGAGGTGGGGGCCCCAAGAAGACTCGTCCAGGTGGGCTCTTGGCCAGACAGGAGTCTGGCAAGAACTTAGGAGATGGAAGAGACCATTTTGGGAACAGAGAAACCCCAGTCATCAGGCTGACCTCGCAGCGAGGCAGGCGTGTTTCTACAGAATGAGTATTCAGACAGGGAGCTGAGAGGAACCGCCCACTTTCCCTACACCTGCACCTGCAATCCAGGCGAGGCTGCCTGACCTCTTGGGCTGGCTGCCATGGTAGTGGTCTGCCTGGTGAGTGTCCTGCACAGCCATAGTGATCTGTACGTCCCATAGAAAGGACACTGTTGGCACAGGAGGGCTGAGAAATGCTGTGCCCTTCCTGTCGTCTTCTGCCCCATGTTGTTGCCATCCCTCTGTGGTCACAGAACTGGGGAATATCCGAGCAGGGAATGGCTTGAGGTTCATCAGCCCTCATGTTATAGATGGGAAACTGAGGCATGAGGAGGGCATGTGACTTGCCTGGTCACACGCTAGGTTGTCTGTCTCCTGACCCTGACCCTGGTGTTGTTTCCATGACACCACAAAGTCTACACTGCTTGGCCGCCTTGTCTGGGGAGCCCTCGTAAATAACAGAAGACCCTCAGCTTTGGGGGCACATAGCTCCTTGGGCAAGTTGGTTCAGATTTTGCTCATTTCCTTTTTTTGAATATTAGAGGAGGCCAAGAGTATCCCCGGAAGTCCCCCTTGCAGCTGGCTGTGCCCTCTTGAGTATGAGATAAAAGACTGGAATTACAGCCAGTGTTTCCGGAATTGCACCAAGGTGTGAACTCGGGAGGTGGAGGATGGATGGTTTCGCAGACATGACCAGGACAGTCCTGTTTTCTAGAGCTCATGCTTTCTTTTTGTTGTCTGATTTTCCCTGAAGCTTCTGTTGGGGCTGATCATTTGGTTTTATTGCCATCGGTCATGCTGTGAATAACATCAGTCACCTCTTTAGGGAAGGTGGGACTCCCACAGGGTTGGTTTCACAAACCAGAGATGTGTGGTTTGGCTTTTCTGGGATAACTTCAAGCCAAACCCATTTGTTCTGGGGTATTTCTGAGAAATAGAGGAATCGGAGGAGAAAATGAAGGAAATTCAAGAAATGAATGCACTAGTAAGGGAGGAGACTTGGAGTTCCTCCAGCCCCTTAGTTCCCAGTCTGGGGACCATGGCCCTAGGAGGCTGAGGGAAGGGAGCCAGAGGGCCTAAAGCCATCTGTGGACCCAGCCTCTGTCTCGCTCTCACCCCCACGCACATCCCTACGGTGTCTCTAACATTCGAATGGTCCTCTGTTTCTTGTATATAGAAGAATCACCTGGGAGCTTGATGAAACTCACAGGCCTGGACCCCAACCCAAGGACTTTGATTGTGTTGATCTGGGGCAGAGTCCAGGAATCTGATGTTTAAGAAGCACATGCTGACCCTGTGGCAGTAAAATGCACCTTACTTCTTTAAATTAATGGACAGAAGTTGCCTTTGGCTATTGTTTATTTTCCTAAAAGAGACCCTCAAATTTAGTGCTGAGGGGTGCATCGCCCTTGGATGTGGGGAATGTGACACCAAAGATCAGGAAGCGCTGGGCTCATCCAGGTCCCTCCTTTCAGAAAAAAGGAGAAGAAAACCCCGAGAGCTTGAGTGACTTCCCCAGAGCCACACAGCAGTGGCAGGACACATAACCCTGGGCTCCTACCCGAGGGACTGGGAAGCTCTGCCTCCAGTCTGTCCCAAAGGGCCAGCCTTAGACTCTCAGGTAACTGCTGTGGAAGAGTCATCCCCAAAGTGTTGGCAGCCGCCTCAAGGGGCCATTCCTTTGGTGCACTACCTTGGGACAGGACAGGTTTTAAAAATTAATCCAGTCATTTAGCCTATTTTTTCTCCTTTGACAAAGAACATTCCAAAAAATAGCTAGAAAATACCCTAGAGTTTTGTTTCCATGTTAAAACTGACAGTGGTCTGGTTGTTCTGGAACGTTCATGACCACAGTACAATGCGGCAGGATGGTTTGCAGGCTGTCTCTGAAGTCTCGCTAACGTGGATGTTCAGCTTTATAAAGACAGCTGTTTGTGAGCGGGGCTCAGTCTCCTCCTCTCCTAAGTAGCAGGAATCACTTGAACTCATGAAATAGAAAATAAGCCCCAGAGAGCAGTGTCCAGGACACCGAGATGTCCATGTTGTTGGACCAGGGCACTGTGAGGCTCGCATCACACTCAGTGGCCATCCTCTAACCTCACTGGAACCATTTTTGAAACGAGCCCATGCAGCGTCCTTGGCACAGTGGTAGCCTTTTGCTAGAAATGACTGACCTCATTGCTAGATTCTGCTAAGTTGATTAATAAAAAATATTTATTACGCAAATCCTTTTTGTTGACAAGTTAAAATGGAGCCCCATCTTTCATATCTCCCTGAAGATTGCCACCTTGTGAGATTGAAAATACTCATTAAATTCCATCAGCAGACAGGCACAAATGAGAGGCGATTGTTTTTAAGCCTGTGCTGAAACGGTGGTAAACTCATTTGTTTGGATATCATTAACAGAACAATCGGCGAGGGTCTCCAGGGGGTCCTCATGACCTTTGCCCACAATCTCTTCATCATCCATCAAGAGATATCAGCACCTAATATGCAAGGCGAGACCAATTTTAAGGTGAGGTGTTAATTAACTAACGATCCTGGTTAATTTCTATACAAGGGCTGAAAATACCTCATGCTGTATTGTAAACAAGTGCTAAACCATCTCTTTTTTTTATCATAGGCAGTATATACTTTACAATGCGCAGGGTCAATATTATAAGGTTCCCACTGACGCCGTTAGTTAAATTTAATAGTTTGAAACTTTTTCTTTGAAATACGGTAGACTCGCTTTAAACTTCTGCCATTTTCAAACCCAAACTGGTAAGACAGCAGAGGTTTCTGATATCAAAGGTGAAGCTGGAACGTCACAATGGAGCCAATTTTTGTCGCAACCAAAAATTGAGAAAGTTATCTATACTTCAGGTAATAAAACACCTGATTAGTGATTTGGGGAGCCCCAGGGTCTAGGGCCAGAGAAGCTCCAAGGCCTGGGAAGGTGTGTGTGTTGGGGAGAAGCAGAAACACCCTCAACACACATGTGGGCACCTTTCCACTCTGTTTCTCCATATAAAGATTGTTGGTTTGTGGCTAGGTCACACACAAAAAAAGATTGTTGGTTTGTAAAATTCAGTCGTGCGTAATTGACTCTAATTCTAAATACAGGAGCAGAACTGTCACTTGACCCAGAAATCCCACTACTGAGAATCTACCCAAAGGAAAGAAATCCTTACAAAAAGGGGGATTTTATATAAAAATGAAACCCTGCACTCATATGCTTATTGCAGCACTACTCACAATAGTAAAGTCATGGGACCATCCTAAGTGTTCACCAGTGGTTGACTGGGTTTCTAAAACGTGGGATCTGCACAGACATGGAATACTACACAGCCGTAAAAAGAATGAAATCGTGTTCTTTGCAGCAACGTGGAAAGAGCTGGAGGTCATTATCCTAAGTGAACTGACTCAGAAACAGAAAACCAGACTTGCATGTTTTTGCTGATAGGTGGGAACTAGACAATGGTGCCCGTGGACATGAGTTGTAAATTGCAAATCCTAGAGACTCCAAAAGGAGGCGTGTGGGAGGGGCGAGGGTGGGAAAGTTACCTGCACATTGATCGGGTATAATGATCATCACTTGGGTGACCAGTACACTAGAAGCCCAACCCCCACCAGTGTGCCATATGTATACTCCTGGAACAAACACGCACATGTGTCCCTGAATTTAAAAAAAATAACA
Organism: Carlito syrichta; assembly: GCF_000164805.1. Classification (NCBI taxonomy): domain Eukaryota; kingdom Metazoa; phylum Chordata; class Mammalia; order Primates; family Tarsiidae; genus Carlito; species Carlito syrichta. The sequence continues at coordinate 552,081 of NW_007046029.1, forward strand.
ATGCAGGAGCAATGTCTGTACAGGAGTTTCAGAAACACTGCCTGAGCAGAGATGATCACGTGGTATTGATCACATCACCAGCCCGAGGCTTCACGATGTTGAATGGGTAAAGGAATTCAAAGAACTCCAGTGGAAACCACAAGGGTTTTTCTCTTAAATGAAAAGTTTAACAAAAGTTTGATTAAAATATAATGTTAATACATTTTTGATTCACGCTAAGGCCTAACTCCTTTCATAACAATAACAATGATAACAATGTACTCTTCAAAGTAATTTTATGAGCTGGACAAATGACGTTGCTTTTCCTACATTACTGAGAAGATTCAATAAAAAATAGACCCCATGGCTGGACCTGGTGGCTCATGTCTATAATCCCAGCACTATAGGAGGCAGAGGTGGTAGGATTGCTTGAGTCCAGAGGTTCAAGACCTGCCTGGGCAACATGGCGATATCTCATCTCTACAGAAAAAAATCAAAGTATTAGCTGGGCGTGGCAGAGCACCTGTAGTCCCAGCTACTCAGGAGGCTGAGGCAGAAGGATCATCTGAGCCTGAGAGGTTGAGGCAGCAGTGAGCTATGATCGTGACACTACACTTCAGCCTGTGTTGCAGAGTGAGACTCTGATGTAAAAATAAAAAATAGGCCAGGCTCGGTGACTCAGCCTGTAATCCCAACACTTTGGGAGGCCGAGGCAAATGAATTGCCTGAGTCCACGGGTTCAAGACCAGCCCTGGCAACTTGGCAAGACCTCGTCTCTATAATAAGTCAAAAGTTAACTGGGCATGATAGCATGTGCCTGTAGTTCCGACTACTTGGAAGATTGAAGTGGAAGGATTGCCGGAGCCCAGCAGGTCGACACTGGGGTGGCTGTGAGCGTGCCACAGCACTCCATCGTGGGTGACAGAGTGAGACTCCAACTCAAAAAAAAAAAAATAGACCAGTGTTACATGAGTGTCCACTGGTCCTGCAGGATCTGTGCTCATCATTTGCATTTAAAGTTCCTGCTAAGCTGGCATCACTTTATCTGCTGCTGCTACGTGCACAATGTTGAGCCTGTCTGCCAGCTTAGCCTGTCCAAATACAGAATCAGATGGTACATCCCTGAACCCACACAGACTAAGGAGAGTTTGGACTTGAGGTTGGACTTGAATTTGGCAGAGTCAACCATCCTTGACAAAATGAATGCTTTTCTCTGCCCTTTCTCTGACTTTCAAGATCAGCAAAAGGCAAATGTTCTCTGGGAGCTTTTTAATAACCCATGGCTTCCAGCCTTCTCAGATGAATCGCTGTTTCATTGGTTTTTATTTATGTTAGAAGGTCTAAGGGCAAAACTTCACATCTCAATAATATAGGTGTAATAGCAAAAACTCAACAAAGTAGAATAGGTTCATCTCTGGTAGTATTTTCTGTCTGCTCCTAGTGGCATTGTAATAGGTATGTGCAGTTTGTAAGCAAGGACTTACCAGCAAGGTAAAGGCTGAATGAAAATGGAAGGTGATGCAGAAACACCCTTAACAAAACCCAACACCCCTGTGTGATAAAAACACTCAACGAGGTGGTGGTACACAGTAACGTACTCAACACGATGAGGACCATTCACCACTCACATCACAGTTGAGGGTACATAGTAACGCCCTCAACCTGATGAGGACATCTACAGCTCACATCACAGTGAAAGAGACAAGACCAAAAGCTTTTATCCCCAAGATAAAAGCAAGGCAGGATGTCTGCTCTTGCCTCTTCTGTTCCTCATTGTATTGGAGGTTCTAGACAGAGTGATTAGGCAAGAAAAAGAAATCAAAGACATTCATGTCAGAAAGGTAGATGCAAAACTATCTCTATTTGTAGGTGGCAAATTCTTTTAAATAAAAAACCCTAAAGAACCCACAAACAACCTATCAAAGTTCAGCAAGGTTGCAGGACAGAAAACCAATGTACAAGAGTCAGTTGTATTTTTACACACTAGCAATGAACAATCCAAAAATAAAATTTAAAAATATTCAAGTTAGGCCAGGTTCAGTGACTCAACCTGTAATCCCAGCACTTTGGGAGACCAAGGCGAGTGGATTGCCTGAGCCCACAGGTTCAAGACCAGCCCAGGCAACTTGGTGAAACCATGTCTCTATAATAAAATCAAAAGTTAGCTGGGCACGGTAACACATGCCCGTAGTTCCGGCTACTTGGAAGGCTGAGGCAGAAGGATCGCTGGAACCCAGCAGGTTCACACTGGGGTGACCGTGAGCGTGCCACTGCCCTCCAGCCTGGGCAATGGAGTGAGACTCCAACTCAAAATAATAATAATAATAATAATTTAAGTTACAATGGCATCAAATAAATAAATAAAGTACTTTTACATTTGACAGGAAAAGTGCAAGTTTTGTGCAGTGAAAAGTACAAAGCATCAGTGAGAGAAATTAAAGAAGACAAATAGACCTACACATCCAGTGTAATTCCTATCCTAATTTCAGCTGGCTTTTATTTTTATAGAAATTGATGAGATGATCCTAAAATTAACATGGAAATGCAAGAGACCCAGAATAGTCAAGTGTGGGGGACTCACTTGAATTATTTCAAAATAATTTCAAAACTTACTATAAAGCTATGATAGTCGAACAGTACTGGCATAAGAATGGATATATAGATCAATGGGATAGAAGTGAGAGTTCAGAAATAAACCCATGCATTCTGGTCAACTGATTTTTGACAAGAGTACCAAAGCTGTTCAATGGAAAAAGAATAATTTTTTTAATGAATTGTGCTCATAAGCGGACCCTGAACGATTATCGTAATACTATAAGAAAAGGACTGGTAGTAGCTGGAAACTGCCGGGTTGGGGAACGCGGGGGGTGGAGGCGGGGGGGTGGGAAGCGGGATTGGCAGTAGTGGGAATCTGCCTGGGGAAGGGGAGGCACACCTCATCAACAAGCGTACCTGCATAATGAACATTTGTATACCTAACCATGAATTGTACTCCACATCTTTAGAATTAAAAGGCAAGTGGATTGCCTGAGCCCACAGGCAAAGGAAAAATAAATAAATGGCACTGGGACAAATGGATATCCACAAATGAATAAAGTTGGACCTCTGCCTCACATCATATGTAAAAATTAAGTTAAAATGGGTCAGAAACCTAAAGATAAGATTCTGAGACTCTTGGGAGAAGACATAGGTTCAAGTCTTAATGATCTTGAGTTAGCATTGGTTCCTTATACACAATGGCTAAAGCACAAGCAAGCAAAGTAAAAATAGATGAGTTGGCCTTTATCAAAATTTACAACTGCTGTGCATCAAAGGACAATATAAAGAAAGTAAAAAGAGGCTGGGCTCGGTGGCTCAACCTCTAATCCCAGCACTTTGGGAGGCCAAGGTGAGTGAATTGACTGAGCCCAGGCAACGGGTTTGAGACCAGCCCAGGCAACTTGGCGAGACCTCATCACTACAATAAATCAAAAACTAGCCAGGCGTAGTAATGAACGCCTGTAGTTCCAGCTACTTGGAAGGCTGAGGCAGAAGGATCTCCAGAGCCCAGCAGGTCGAGGCTGCGGTAGCCAGGGAGCATGCCACTGCCCTCCAGCCTGGCTGATGGAGTGAGACTCCGACTCAAAAAAAAAAAGGAAAGTAAAAAGAACCCACAGAATAAGACAAAATATTTGTAAATCATATATACCTGTAGCATCTACAATATGTAAAGTACTCTTACAACTCAACAATAGAAAGACAAATAACCAAATTAAAAAGAGAGCAAGGGATTTGAATAGACATTCCTTCCAAGAAGATACACAAATGGTCAGCAATTATATGAAGATAAATGTTCAGCATCAGGAGTCATTAGGAAAATACAAATCGAAACCACAATGAGACACCATTTCATACCCACTAAGATGTTTGCAATTTATAGTATAAACACTATAACAAATATTGGCAAGGATGTAGAGAAACTAGAAACTGGAACCCTCATGTGTTGCAGGTGAAAATATAAAATGGTGTCACAGCTGTAAAGTTTGTCAGTTCCTCAAAAATTAAACATAAAATTACCATATGACCCAGCAGTTTCACTCCTAAGTATATAACCAGGAGTACTGAAAACAGTGACACAAAAACATATACATTAATGTTTATAGAAGCATTATTCATAATGATCAAAAAAGCAGAAACCAATCCAAATGTCCATTAAATGAGAAACCAGTGAATTTTATTATATTGTGTAGATAATATTCTATATAATAGGATATTATTCAGCCATAAAAAGGGAATGAAATATGATCCATGCTGCAATATGAATGAACTTGAAAACATTGTGCTAAGTGAAAGATGCCAGACACATAAGGCCACATATTGTGTGATTCTATTTGTAGGAAACATGCAGAGAGGCAAATCCACAGAGACAGAAGGTAGAGTAGTGGTTGCCACGGGCTGGGGGAGTGGGAGGGATGGGGATGACTGCAAATGGCACAGGGTTTCTATCTGGGGTGACGAAAACGTTCTGGAGTTACATACTGGTGATGCCTGCTTAGATGTACACCAAAACCCACTGAAGAGTACACATTAGAAGGGTGAATTTTGTATTATGGGACTCATACCTCAATAAAAATATAAAATAAAATGGAAAGGTATCACTTTCCTTCCCAGAGACCAGTGGAAATACACCCTCATTTTAGGGTGGCAAGACCAGAGCCTTGCAAATGATCCACAGTGAAGAACCTGTTTGTGTTGGTTTGTTTTATTTTGACCTTTCATGGATCAATAGTTTTGTAAAACACGATAAAATTGGATTACTAGAAAAATGAAATGAAAAAATAAGCATATTCAAAATAGAAGCCTAATGTTTTCAGTATTAGATGCAATAGACGTAAAAATTCTGGAAAGATTTCCAAATTTGTTTTCTCAACTTCTCGGCTCATTTCAGCAAGGATGTAGCCAGCACCGTGGACAGGCCAGTCATGGATGTACCTGAGCAGACCTGGTCTACACCAGACTAAACTCCAAGAAGGAGCAAATGCGCAGGGGGCAGGTAAGCAGTCCCCAAGTGATGAGCGCTCTCTCAACTGTTCATTTACAGACAACCATCGATGACGTGGAGACCATTCTAGGAGTGACGGAGGAAAACAAAATGAGGTTTGAGGAAGAGCAGCAGAACCAGGATGAGAAGAGCCTCCCATACCTGACACCTGACCCTGGGAGGCGGCCGACCTTGGGACCGGCGCTAGAGCGCCAAGGACAATAGTCCTCTTGCTGGGGGGAACGAAAGTGGGGAAATCAGTCTGCTTGGTTTGTTAGGAGGGGGACCAGAACAGTATGATGAAAGGCTCTTTTAAATACTGTTTATTAAGTAATCTTACTTATTAAACCCAACCCATTTGTGTTTTCACTTGAGAGTATTGGACAATCTCTTCCTCTTCCCAAACTCATGAGAAAGCAATCTGACCAAAGAAGGGGGTACTAAGTCTTCCTGGTGTCCCTTCTAACCGACTTCTTTATAGGCATTGAGATTATGGAACCTTTATTTTTTGTGTTTTCTAAAGTTTTCTCTTATTCCTGATAATCTTTCATCTTCTGCACTTGAAAAGGTGGGGAAAAAAGAAAAAAAGAAAAGTTGGGGAAAGGTTTAGCATTGTTATTCAGCAAAGCACACGTGCCTTTTTGTTCAAGACTTGAAATTACACTGACAGTAGGTTTATATGAATTTTTAAAGTGATTTTTGTATCATTCATTGTATTTTGTTGTACCAAGCCACTGGTATTTGATGTTGCTGTTTTTTCAAAGAGCGGGATAAGCCAGCACTAGTTAGCTGAGGCAGCAGAATGTATCTAGGTGGCAGTATCTGCTCTTGGTTTAAGATGTAATCAAGCCCTCGGCTTGAATCACCATTTGATTTTCTAGGTCTCCAGTTAACACAGCGGTAGGATTTCCCAAGCTTAGTTCAACAGTACAGTGCCTTAAAAGAGGCAAATTGTTAAAAGTATGTGGTGCTGACACTGACTTGCAGCATTTGCTTCACAATTGTCCAAAAGGGTGTTGATGCCAGTGAGTATCCCTGAAGGGGAAATATGCAGCTTGCAACGCCCAGATCTTGTGTTGTTTCACAGACGGACCTTTCTGGCTGTAAGAACACCCGAGGGCCCTGGGGAAGGGAGGCATGTCAGTCTTCTGTGACAGTCTTCTGACCGTGATCCAGCCTCCCTGAGCGTCCTGTAGCACGATGAGGCTTTCTGAGCGCGTCAGCTTTTGTTTGGCCAGAGCTGGAAACATTCACTCTCCGGCCTCCTGCCTGGCCTCCTGCCTGGCCGGGTGCAGCCTAGCCTCCATTTCTGCCAGACCCCTCAAATCCGTTTGAGGCCCACCATCCAGGCACCTGACAGATAGGAAGCACTGCGTGCCCGCCGGAGCCGCCTTGGTGGGAGCCAGAGCAACATAAGGTCTGAGAGACTCATTAGTTCACTGGCACAGTCATGTCCTGAGCATCCCCGAAACCCTGGGCTCCGTATGGCCTTCGTCTGCTCGGGACTCAGGCAGAACACTGCCTCCGTTGTGCTCAGCACAGCAGTGGATCACCGCGTGGTGAGGCCTGTAACACACAAAGCCGCTCCGGGCCAGGCGAAGTGTGTGTGGGCTTTGACAAGCCCACCTGGGCCAAGGTACTGACAGTGGGAGAGCGAGCCTGTGTCCTGCACTGCTTTTCCCCTCTTGCTCAGTTTCCCGAGCAATGCCTCTCTCCTCTCTGCCTCTGCTGTGAATGCACTTTGCAGGACACAGGCCTCCTGTTCAGAGTGGACTCCCTGGAAGGGGATGGGGCCAGCCTCTGCCTGAACACCTATGACTTCAGAATGGAGGGAGGACCCGTGGTGGAACAAGACAGTCACTTCAAGTAATTAAGTAGAAGAAGCCAGAGGACCAGCTTAAACGAGAGAAATGTTTTAATTACAGAACATTTGCATAGAAGCATGCTCCATTGTCTTTTAGTACACGTATGTGCTACAAAGGCATCATGCTCTTGGGAAACTGAGGCAAGCTTGCAATAAGAATCATTTCTACATATGTGATATCTAGAGTGTTCCAAGTTACAGCAGGTCACTGAGTGTTCACTGTTCTAAACAGGAACTGAAAGCTTTATTGGTAGGAGGATTTGGGGAAACAGCATGCCATTTTCAGGAGGTTTTTGAGAGAAGCTTATATGAAGCAACAGAGGTGCCTTGTAGGAGCAGTGACCATTACTTAACGTTGAATGTTTGCAAGAGTTGGAGAGTGTGATCAGATGGCATCTCCCTTAAGGTATTACCCACGGTAAACTGACTGTAGAGCATCCAACAAGATGACAACAGTAAATGTGCTACGGCCTACCTGTGCAGCTGACCTGCCCAGCTGCCTTCTATAGTTCCCTCACTACTGGTACCATCTCCTGGACATTCCTAAGGGTTTCACATACAGCATTTGAGTGCTCCTTTCCAACACCTCCATGCAAGGAGGTGCTACAACCACCCTCCGTTAGGATATGAGGACGAGGATTGGGTGACAGCATCTCCCCATGTCTTGGGTGAGACAAAAATAAATGTGGGATTTGCCCTTTTGCCGCAAATTCTAGCATGTTGTGTAAAGCAGAAGGTTTGATTTCACTTGCAGATCATGGAAGGATCTGCACACTTTTAGAATAATTCATTCTAGTGTATTGTGCAAAATATAGGACAGGTTAACTTAAGCCCACTTCCCGCTCACGGAATAGTGTCACAAGGCATCACAACAATGTGCTCGACGAAGTCGGGAGAAAAGGCGGCATCGGTAGACTTCTTCTGGGGGCTGGATCTGCAGGGCTGTGGCGGGAGAGGATGCTGGGAAGGCATCACCAGGCTGGAAGTTGGAAGTCACGCCCCGAAGTTCTGTCCCTGAGATGAGGTCAAGTTCTGTCCCCAAGATGAGGTCAAGTTCTGTCTGGGAGAGGAGGTATGAGGTCAGGAAATCCTGGAAGGGTCAGAAAGAGCTTTCATCAAGGTGCAGAATAGCCTGGGAGGAGTTCGGGGCATTATTTTGGCCAAGTCATCCTAAGAATTGTAAGCATTCTGCACTTAAAGTGTAAGAATCCGTGTTCTATCACAAGTCATGTATTAGTAACTGATGGCTCTGACAATTATTAATCATTGGTATTCATCTGGCCCCATTCTCCTAAAGAGCTCAAAGCACTTTCCATTTGTTATCTCATTAATTCCCAAGATTGGCCCTGTAGGGAAAGCAATAAGTATCTTAACATTTAAAATGTTTATCTTTCAGAATTTCTCAAGCATACGTTAATTATACTTCCAAAAACATAAATGTTCATTAGTTTTATTTTACTGTTCCTCTGGCTTTAATGTGCATAACAGATTTGGTCAACTCTTTAAATGCACGAATCATGGCAAATCTTATCTGGAAAACTGTAAATTAAGTTGCCAAAGTGACATGAGAGTGGAGGCTGGAGAAGGAGGACGCGGCCTTTCTCACTGGAAGGAGTCTGGACCAACCCATCACCAGTGCCCAGTGCAGTGAGGCTCTTCCTCGTCTTGTCTGTGTCTCCTCTCTTCTGAAAGTTGTGCAGGGGCAGGACCATATCCGGGAGCCTGAGGCAGCTCAAGCCACAGACCCTTGCTTTATTAACGATATCATCAGCACGGGGCAGAGGCTAGATGCCTTCTCTCAGGAGGTCCGTCTAGAGCCTCCCAGAACAACAAAGGCCAGGAGCTTGGCCCCCAGCCTGCCCTGTCTCCAGCCTGGTCACACTGTCCTCCAGTTTCTAGCTAGAAAAATGGTGATGAACAATATCTGCTCCTTAGGGAAGCAGCGGATTGATTAGACAGTGCTGGGAGCGAGGCCCCGAGATGAAGCACTGCGCATAAATGTTGAGGACCATTATTGCATTCTACTTCACATGCAAGTTCTAACTTTGAAATGTGATTATACACTTTCCCAAAAAAAACCCTTCATAACCACATATATAGGTTTATTTTTCACTCTAACAGTCTAACTCGTGGTTGTGAAACTTTATTGCGCTTGATGGAGGGTCTTGGCTTTTATTAGTTTTAAACTGCTGGTTTCTGGGGTATTTATGTAAATGAGGGAAAGATACCAAAACAGTAAATAATAAGCATGTCCCTGCTGTTTAAAAATCTGTTGGTAAAAACTATTTTTGTTTTGTTGTAAGAAGACCCTAAACATAGCACAGAAAATCACAGCTTTGACTTCTAAGCATAAAATAAGTTTGTTGGTTTGGTAGAATTCTGAATTATTCTTTTTTTGGATGGCAATAATGGTCCCTCAAGCATTTATTTACCAATCTGTAAACATTTTGTTTCACTTCTGCAACTGTCACTATATTATGTGTGTCACCACACACACACGCACGCGTGTGCGCACATACACACACATAGGTGAGCAGAAATGGGAGAGAGAAGTGAGTAAAATGTTACATTTTAAGATTTTTTTATTTAACATACTGTTATCAAGTATACCAGATGGCTAATTATAGCTCCCAGAAACAAAAGGCCACACCCAAGTTTATCGCAGATGCCTCTTAAAGAATGTTATGATGAAATCACAGTCCCATAAGCTCCATAGCAGAGCAGCAGACCTTCTATTGGCTGCAAAATGAACTCCAAATTCAAATTAAAATCGTGGTTTGCTTGAAGATTCATCCCACTTTGCTTCCCAGCAGAGGACAAAAAATACTCACTTTTGTAATCACTGAAAATTTCACAATTATGTAGGAACACACTCTTGGGTTCTGGGCTCCCTACAGTGGCTCTCTAGTCATTCAGTTTTGTTGGTTTTTTTTTTTTTAAGTCAAATATCTATAACCACATTCTTAAGCCAGAAAAACGAAGGTCATTTGCAATAAAAGTTATAAGACAAAAAGGTCTAAATGTTCAACAATAGGGTATTGTTTCAAAGGTATGGAACATCGCGTAAAAGAGCTCTACACTGCCATTAAAAATCAAGGGACCTGAGCCCGTGGGTTCGAGACCCGCCTGGGCAGCGAGACCTCATCTCTACAATAAATCAAAAAATCAGCCGGGCGTGGTAGCGCGCACCTGTAATTCTGGCTACTCGGAAGGCTGAGGCGGAAGGATTGCCGGAGCCCAGCAGGTCAAGGCTGTGGTGGCCGGGAGCAACCACTGCCCTCCAGTCTGGGCGACAGAGTGAGACTCCAACTCAAAAAAAAAAAAAAATCAAGGGACCACATCCACCACACCAGCCAGCACTCAGCCCTACGTACAGTCCTAGGTACTCACCCACGAGAGAAGATAGCACACATCCACATCCAAGGACTGCACAGGAATGTTCACAGCAGTTTTGTGACTAGACGGAAAAGCTGAAATCAACCCAAACATCCATCAACATACAAATGGGTGAAAACAATCACAGGCCCTCTGTTCCCTGGAATACCACTCAGCAATGAAAAGGGATGAGCTACCCACAAACACAGCAACACAGAAGAGCCTCGGAGTCATCATGCTGAACGAAACAATCCAGACAAAAGAGCATATACTCACTTACTGAACACGGTGGAAGATACAAAGAGGTGTGGGCATGGGAATGGAGTGGCAGTAGGGCAAGAGGGGTGGAGGGTTCCCAGGGCAGAAGGAGCACTCCAGGGTGGGGGTGCCGGCTGTCTTCACTCTGGTTACACACAGACGGCCTCTTGAGCCTGTGCAGATGTCAACACTTATCTAACTCTGCACTTTAAATCTTGTCAAAGATGAGGCTGACGCTGAAGTGTCAAGGACAGATGTCAATCTATAGTACACCACTGTGACCTGAATTCATCTGGGATTCATCAGAGGTGACTGGGCATCTTAAAAGGAGAAGGAGGTGGTGAGACCTTGTCTCTACAATAAGTCAAAAAATTAGCCAGGTGTGGTGGCTCACACCTGGAATCCCAGCACTTTGGGAGGCCGAGGCAAGAAGATTGCTTGAGTCCAGGAGTTTGAGACCAGGCTGGGCAACTGGGTGAGACCTCGTTTCTACAATAGATTTTAAAAAATTAGCCCGGTGTGGTGGCGTGTGCCTGTAGTTGTGGCTACTTGGAAGGCTGAGGTGGGAGGATGGCCTGAGCCCAGCAGGACAAGGCTGCAGTGGTCATGAGCATGCCACTGCTCTCCAACCTGGGCAACAGAGTGAGACTCTAACTCAAAAAAAGGGGGTAGGGAGAAGGAGGGACTAGGAAAGGACAGTGTTGGCCAGTAGAGCCATGAAGTGAAGCCTACACCAAAAGGCAGCTCCTGTGACTCCCACGACCCATGACCCATGGGGCTTTGCCAGCTGACACTGTGGAAGCTCTGCCCTCCACAGATGCTGAGATAGGACCCCAGCCTGGCTGTCATCAGAAGCCATGCATCCTCCTGGCCTCCTTGGCTTTTCCCAGCAGGTGCTTTCAGGGGTTGGAGCCATCCCGGGGCTACAGTCTTTAGCTGCCAGAAACGGTGTCAACATTTGTTCAAGTCTTCCTGGACCCAGGCAAAGGCTCAGAGAAGCCTGACTGGAGTTTAGTCTAGGAGAGAATCTGTGTCAATATGTGCAGCTTGTGAATGTCAGTAAGACCTCAAAAAGCTGTTTTTTAGGCCAGGTGTGGCGGCTCACACCTGTCATCCCAGCACTTTGGAAGGTTCAAGTGAGAAGATTGCTTGAGACCAGGAATTCGAGACCAGACTGGGCAACATAGCAAGATCTCATCTCTATAAACAATTTTTAAAAAATTAGCCAATCATGGTGGCGCTCACCTGTAGTCCCAGGGACTTGGGAGGCTGAGGTGGAAGGATTGCCTGAGTCCAGGAGGTGAAGACTGCAATGAGCCATGATCGAGCCACTGTACTCCACCCTGGGCGACAGAGTAAGATCCCAACTCAAAAATAAATAAGCAAACATTCTAGAATTCACGCTGACCATGGCTCTGGTGCCTACATACACAAGCACACAATGCATAAAGGGTGAGTGCCCCACACACCTGCACACACTTGGGAGGACAGGATAGGGATCCTGGAGCACATGTGGACACTCCATGTGGGTGTGGAATTCATATGGCACACACTTCATGTGCTAACAGAGATGACATCTATTTTGGATTTCAATGTCTTGGTGAGTTTTAGTTCCAGCTCCATCCTTAATAAACAGTTGATTTCTCCTAAGTTCTGAAGCTCCCGACACAAGAAATAAGAGAGCAGAGCTGGAATTTGATCTCCTTCTAGCTCTGATGTTCCTTGACTCAGCCCTGCCATCCTTGGCATATCAAAAGGGCACAACTCTACACATCACGTAGGAGGTGGCTTCTCCTTGCGTCATCATAAACAATGGACAAACACTTTCTGAAAATAGTTTGCAATTTTCTCCAGTCCCATAAGCACCCACATCTATTACCCAAAAGGGTTGTGTTTTTACTTGGCTGGGAAACACTGAATGATTTTCAAATAGTTCCCTGTGGCCGATTTCCCCTTGGAAGGAACCACTTGATGGAAGCTAAGCACAGCTCACCCATCAGATGAGACCCTGACAATCACATGCCAGTTTCACCCTCCAGTCCTGCACTCCTGGTTATTGGTTATCAGCTAAACTCATAGAAACACTGTACATACAGAGGATGCACATTTTAAGAGAGGAAAAAAACTGTATTAAAATTGTAATACTCGATATATACTGATAACAAAAGATGGACACAAGTCACGTGTGACTTCTGCAGTTACAAGAAGTGCTCACAGTAGTTCCATCACCGTCCAGACACTTCTGATGACAGTGAATGACTTCAGGGCTTGTCACTGCGAGATGTCTCCCGGGTCTTCCCTTGTGCATGTCACACACAGGATCATGCGTCTCAGACTCATCATGGATGTGTGCAGGTGTTGGGTGTTTTGGAGGTCCTGTTGTATACTTGTGCCTCCATTGTCGTCCTTCCACAGCATTCCCGAATTTCAAAGACCACTTCCAAATGATCCCACACTCCTTGAACAACAACCGTGCTTCTGCCATTTCCTTTGACTGTCCTACCTGTCGCATGGTGATGCTAGCATTCATTTGATGAATGCCATCTTTTGAGTAAACATCATATTACACATTTCTACCATCATTCAACTTCAAAAAGCAACACATAGATAACATCTCTTAAAATGTGGACACATTTTTTTGGCACCCCAGTATCCTGAAAGCATTTTCATCTGACCTGATGTCACGTACACCTTCTGAATCAGAAGAGCATGGTGTGAATAGATGGAACAGACCTGAGGATAGGAAGCTGTCACGGGGCACTTCTGTCCCTGCCTACACCAGTGCGTGCCCACGTGCACATCTGCCAGACAGGCCAGGAAGGGCAGCCTGCAGCGTGGCCTCTAGGCCTGCGTTAACTCATGCCTGTGCCCCAGAGACAGGGGAGACACGTTTTGTGATGTTCCATCTTCCTGAATAGCAGACGCAGGTGAGCCGCATACCTGCGATACAGTAAGGTGGTGAAGAGCTTTCCACCCGGCTCTTGAAATGCCACTGTGTTTCTGGGGCTACAGGAGCAGACCTTTTCAGAGGCATGTGACATCTGTGCAGCAGGGCCTGAGCAGGCACTGGAGGCAGGATGATCCCAGTACCCTTTATAAAGACCAAGAGTCATGGCCACAACACTTCTTCGACCTTCGTTGCCAAGGAGAAATCTCCTCATCCCTTCATTCTTATGGCCAGAGCACAGATTCTTGGCACTAAAACCATGAAAACAGAAGCTTGTAGATGACAAGCTTTTAAAACTGTTTATAGACATCTTTGTTAAGATTGCTCTGTCTTTCAGTATGCCTGTAGTATTAAAGTTTTTTCTAACTACAGAAACCTATGCTCATTTCAAAAACCAGTTAGGGTCACATAGCTTCTTCAAAAAACAAAAAACCAGAGACTTTGAAAAGCAGAAGGGCCTAGGAAAGAAATGTAAAACTCAGCCATGGTTCCACCGCCTGTCACTACCCATGACCAAGCTCCGGCGTCTGGCTGCTGCCATCCCGCCTGGGGCTATGCATTCGCCACCCTTCTGCTGGCACGCTGTGCCTGCTGCAGTGTGCCTGGCCATCCCCCTGCTGCATCCCAACCTCCACTCAACTGTCACCGGGCCAGAGGGCACTGGCTGCCTCCCAGGAGCACCACTATGACTCTATTTCCAACTCTGCTTCATTTTTCTTCAAAGCACATGACAATATGTGACATCACATAGTATCGCACAACAAGCATGTGTTTTACCCTCAGCCTTCCCCAACGGTTCAGAAGTTTAAAGCTGTATGTATGTATATGTGAGTACACACATATATAAATGCACATGCTCACATATGCATCTTCCAGGACATTCTCTCTCAGTTGTAAGAGCTACTTGGTTAGTATATGCCGTGATTGTTCTTTTATCATTTTGTGTTCCTATCATACAGGTTATTTCTTCTTCATGTATATAATTTAAAAAACAGGCTCATCCCAGACATACTGTGCACATTATGTTTTTCACTTAGCAATAAATTATGAAGACACATTGGAAATTTTACCCAATGCAATTCTAATAGCAGCATAAAGCATGTTGAAAATTCCCTATTGTTAGACCAGTACATGGGCATTTTGATGTATCTGTGAAATACATACTATGGGTGGGCACGGAGCGCATGCCTGTAATCCCAGCCTACTGGGAGGCCAAGACAGGAGGATTGTGAAACTAGCCTGGGTAATATAGCAAGACCTCGTCTCTACAAAAAATTAGCTGGGCGTGGTGGCACAGGCCTGTAGTCGCAGCTACTTGGATGACTGAGACAGGAGCCTCGCTAAGCCCAGGAATTCGAGGCTGCAGTGAGCCATGATTGGGCCACTGCACTCCAATCTGGACAGTGAGACCCTGACTCAAAAAAAAAAAAAAAGGAAAGAAAGAAAAAGCAAGCAAGCAAGAAAGAAAGAACGAAAAAGAAAGAAAGAAAAAATGATAGCATCAACCAGTTAAAGTTATTAACCATGTTAATAATGTATTAGATTCATATGGCATAGTTAACCAAGTATTTTCATATCTTGTTTGATTCTTAAAATCAAGTAAACAAAGAAGAAACTCAGAGGTGTGAAATAATTTCTCTAAAAGATTAAAAGTAGTAAGAGCAAGTCCAGATTCTGGGCTGGGTGTGCCTGCCTCTGAAGCTGGACTGTTCATGCTACCACACTGGGCCTGGTGTAAGCCTTCATTTTACAGTTGGGAGACCTGTGCTTGGGGGAGGTGTGTGACATGCCAGCCCCCACAGTGCTTTCAAGAAAGAATGTGGGGAGAACCCAGGATGCCTGAACCCCTGCTCGGAACTCTCTCAACAACTGCATGCTAGCCCCAGAAACTAGAAATCCCTAACTTGCAGCATAGTTATGATATTGCATGTGGGGACATCTCTCTGAAGGTCACCAGGTGGTCTGCCCCATGCTGTGAAGTCCCAGCCTGGTGACACTGGCACTCCTGAGCAAGCTGATCTGATGTGGTGGAAGTAAATGAGATCCCAGCGCCCCGTGACACCAGGGGCTCTGGGAGCGCTTCCTGCATGGTGGGGAGGTGCCCTACATTTCCAGTGTTGATCCAGTTTAACAGCAAGATCCAGGGTTAAAATTAGCCATGGAAAGGTTTTCACCCTAGTTCACACAAAAACAAGATTTTGAGATTATGAGGAGCAATTTTTCATGAGTTGATTTATCTGACTAAAACCTATACAGTTTTGAACCATTAAGCATTCGATTTAGAAAAGAAAACTTAGTATACAGGAGAATAAACTGAGAAATGGAACAGATTTGTTTCTTGTAATAATTATGAGCAATATCTCAAACTCAGCATCCTTAGACCATTGGGCTGTGTAGGATGAAAGTGCTAATTAATCAATTACTACCCAACAACGGACCCTGTTTATTTACTGAAATGCACCAGAAACATGTGCAGAACTGGTAATTATTAATCATCTTCAGTAACAAATATGACTCAAGTTCACCTTCATATAATTAATAGAGCATGTAGTTAGCTTCAACATCTTGGTTTATTAGGAAGAGCAACAAGGAATAAAATGAAAAAGTTGTGGTTCACAGGCATACAGCCTTGGACTAAGGACATGTGTGTTCTCCTTAGCAGCAGAGCCATGCCTACCCATCCACATATGGCTGGGGTACTCTCAAAACGCCTAAGTTTAAAAGCTAAACATTTTCATTTGAGTAAAATTTTAGGTTTACAGAAAAGTTGTAGGAATAGTCCAAAGATCCTCACTCTTAACTCAGGTTCCCTAAACGAAACCTATCTTTACTTGTGGCGTTCAAACTCCTTAGTGCATGGCTCTCAATTTAAAATACAATCTTTTTTTTTTAAGTCAGGATCTCATCCTGGCTGGAGTGAAGTGGCATGATCACGGCTCAATGCAGACTCGACCTCCTAGGCTCAGTAACCCAAATAGCTGGGACTACAGTCATGCGTCACCATGCCTGGCTAAATTTTTTATTTTTTGTAGAGACCAGGTCTCATATGTTGCCCAGGTTAGTTTTGAACTCCTGGCCTCAAGCAATCCTCTCACCACAACCTCCCAAAGTCCTGGGATTACAGGCATGAGCCACTGTGCCTGGCCTAAAGATATTTTAAAGTACTTTTCAATATACATAGAAATGTTGCTTTATATCAAATGCTGCAAGTAATCTGGTTTTGAAAAATCATTCCTTTTGTTTGAGAGTCATCATGTATATCCCCCAGATTTCCTTTGACCCAGTCAGACTTCTGGGCTGGGTGGCTGTATTTCTCCTGTGTCTCGCTGATTACAAAACATCTAAGGATGCTAAACGGCATCAACTATGTTGAGTCGAGTCTGAATCATATGACTCTTAAACTGTGCTCAAAGCATGGGCTTTTTAGTTTTGCTCATGTAGGTTCAAATCCCAGCTTCACCACCTGTGTGTTCTGCAACTGGACATCTACATCACCCTCTCCAGTCATAGACATTCTGTTTCCTCCCTTTGTCAACAAAAGATACCAATCTCTGTAACATATTAAAGATGGTATATTCTGGGCCAAATGGGAGTGACCTTAGGCCTGTGCCACCTATCCCCAGGAGGTCCTGGGAACGTGTACCCACTTTGCTTGAATTGTAGCTTGGTTATATACATTTTAAGGGGACAGAAGCTACAGAAACCATAAATCAATACTTGTGAGATTGACATCAGTTTGGCTCGGAGAAGTGGAACAGGTCCAAGCCAGGGCTTGCAGTTTCCAGGTGGATTCAAAGATCTCCTGACCGGCAATTAGCAGAGAAAGTTATCTAAGGATTCTGGAAGCAGTAAAGGAAATGGTGGCTTGAGGAATGAGAAGAAGGTCAAGTTTCTTGACATGTACTTGTAGATGAAGCCGCACAGGTGGCAGACTTCAGAGGGAACAGATTCCAGGAGACTCCAGGAGATAGCATTCCAGGGTCATAAAATACTTCAGTCTTCCTTCTTTATCTGTTGTGTGATGTTATGCCTGAGTCAGGTTGGTAAGTAAAGACTAAATAGAGTTAATTTAAAAAGCCCTTGGCCAGGTGTGGTGGCTCATGTCCGTACTCCCAGCACTTCAGGAGGCTGAGGCAGGAGGATTACTTGAGGCTAGGAATTCAAGACCAGCCTGGGCAACATACCAAAACCCTGTCTCTATAAATTAAAAAACAAACAGACAATGAGGAATTTGGCAAGGATAAAGAAAAAGTTCAGCTTGAAAATGAAGAAAAGGAAACTGTGCTTTGGAGTGTGGTCTATGTTAGGTAATGGATAGGGTAAGGGTGAATGGGTGGATGGATAGGTGAGGGGAGGTGCAGCACCGCTGGAGCCGGTGTGCTGGAGGTGCACGCTGGCAACCCAGAGAACCAAGTAACGCGAAGAATTGCAACACACAAAGAGGTGAGAGAAGAAAAGATTTATTGAAGAAAAGTTCACTCCCCACAGACAGGAGCAGGCCTACACTCTAGGTAGGTGTGGCCCCATAGGCCCTGAGGCCCGGCTTAAATCCTTTCACTTGGAGATGTTGCAATTAGGTAGACTTAGGTAGACGTGACTGCCGCAACTTCCTTATCGACCACCTGAGTACGTCTTGGAGACCCTGTGACACAGAGAGCCATTAGTGTCTGTCCATATTATCATAGCCCCTAGAGAAGGGCATGACAAGGATTCTAATGCTTTTGTACCTTCCCCAACGACATTCCTTAGGGCTAATGGAGAGTGCACTTCCCCTTATCTCCTATGCATTCCCAGTGGGTAGCTTCAGGCGATCCTTGACTTCCCCGAAGAAAGCGCCCAATCTACTAGGAGATCGAATCGCCACCTGCACCCCCTCTGAGTGGTCATAACTTTTATAATTACAAGTTTCATGACTTCTACAATCCTTGCCCAATGCATGATGTCTTAGGCCTTGTAAATTCCCTTTACTCTAGGCAAGCTTAATTGCCACTATGAGATACCTCTGGCATCAGGAAGTCTGTGTTTCTGAAAGGACAAAGTCGGCAAAGTTAATTTTGCCTAAAGTATGCATTTCTACAAAACATAGCTTCTACTGTCTCATCATTGTATTAAGGCTTAGGAACAAGATTTTTTAAATGCATCTCCCACTCTCGGTCTATCCTTTCAGTCTAAATGGGATGATAGGTATAAATCACCTAGAACATGGTAAACACCCAGGCACCGGTAGGATTATCATACTGAGACAGAAAGTCCCCTACATATGAATGAGTCCAGTTTCAAGAGTGTGTTCTGAGTCCAATTTGTTCCCAAGTTCAATAGAGTTAGCCTATTAACCTAACTCACACAATCGGCTACATAGTACTGCTACAAGTTTATAATACTTTTCACACAAATCATATGTAAAAAACAAACAAAAAATACAGAAAACATTTTAAATCTTACAGTACAGCACCTTGAAAAGTACTGTGTGGGCCAGATGTCGTGGCTTACTCCTGTCATCCCAGCACTTTGGAGGGCAGAGACCAGAGGACTGCCTGAGCCCAGGGCTTGGAGACCAGCCTGGGCAACTTGGTGAGACCTCATCTCTACAATAAATAAAAAAATTTGCCAGGCATGGTGACACGTGCCTGTGGTTCCAGCTACTTGAAAGGTTGATGCAGAAGGATTTCCTGAGCCCAGCAGGTTGAGGCTGTGGTGGCCAACTCAATTTTTTAAAAAATGTACTGTGTGAATCACACCAGACACATGAGCTAACTATTGTGATTGGACGTGTGACGCACGTTAGCATCTTTGAAAGTTTGCAGTGTGAAGGTTCATATGTAGGGGACTCTATTATCCTCTGTGTCCACCTCAGTTTTACGAGACTGAAGCGCACACATGTGCCCATACAAATGAAATAGTATTTCATACAATGGAAAACGCAAATGCAGATAACATTTCTGAGTTTTTTCTTGAAGGAAAATGTTAGAGAACATCTAGTGTTATTGTACAGCAAATTAAAAACCTGTCCCATCCAAAAAGACCAGCGTAACTTTGCTTCAAAAACCTAAACTGACAAGCCGTAAATCAGTGGGTGGAATATCACATTTCCATTATCATGTGACTCAAGGCCCCATTATGGAGAGCCCCCTGAGGGCATTTCAGTATTTGTTTATAGGTCATTAACTACTTGACAGTGAGGGGAGGGGGCAGGGACACTTTAGGCTAGAGGACAGAGAGCACTGTCTTGAAGATCGCCATGAAACCAAATGACCCTGGGGCTTTGGAATAAAAATATGATTCATGTCACAAAAACATCACATGCTTTCCAGGAATGTATCTGCTGGTCGAATGAGGCTCACTCACCTTACAAGGTTGGCACCATAACTGTGGCCCCTGTGACAAATGAATGTGTTTGGCCATGTTTTCACATGTTTCCCCAAATGGACGCAGATTTGTGATACTGGATTGCTTGAGTCAGGAGTTCAAGACCAGTCTGGGCAATATAGCGAGATGCTGTCTCTACAAAAAAATCAAAGAATTAGCTGGGCATGGTGGTGCATGCCCGTAGTCCCAGTTACCCAGAAGCCTGAGGCAAAAGGATCTCCTGTCAGGCTCGGTGGCTCAGCCTGTAATCCCGTGCTTTGGAAGGCTGAGGTGAGTGGATTGCCTGAGCCCGCAGGTTCAAGACCAGCCTGGGCAACTTGGTGAGACCTCATCTCTACAATAAAATAAAAAAATTAGCCGGGCGTGGTAGCACGCGCCTGTAGTTCCAGCTATTTGGAAGGCTGAGGCGGAAGGCTCACCGGAGCCCAGCAGGTCGAAGCTGCGGTGGCCGGGAGCGGCCACTGTACTCCAGTCTGGGTGACAGAGTGAGACGCCAACTCAAAAAAAAAGGATCTCCTGAGCCCAGAAGCCAAGGCTGCAGTGAGCCGTGATCATGCTACTGAACTCTAGACTGGGGGACAGTGAGATCCCAACTCAAAAAAAAATAAAAGAAAAATACACATATCATATGTGTTTAGTTAAAATAATTTTCACAGACTAAATATACTTATTTAAGCAGAAGCCAGATCAAGAAAAAAAATCCTAGACCTCAGCATTCCCTCGTACCCTTCCAGTCACCTCCCCTCAGCCCACTCTGAGAGGGAGACTGGTCACTGCTTTGGCCTCTGACAGCGAAAGTGAGTTTCTGGCCATGGATGAAATCTGATGGTGGGTACGTTCTGTGTCTGGCCCCTTTCCTTTCCTCTCATATTTGTAAGATTCATGCACACTGTGATTGTGCCACTGCACTCCAGCCTGGATGATAGATACCCTCAACTCAAAAAATAAAATAAAATAAAATAAAACAAAAACAAGAATGCCAAATTCCTTCTGGGAGCAGCATAGTCTGTTCATGCACATGCTAAACGCTGGACACAATGTCACCTCTCGTAATTATTTTTAAGGCAGTCTTTCTAAGGGACATGCAGTTTCTCTTTGTGGAAAGCTGAGCATTCATGCATCTCATGCATTTTTTTTTTTTTTTTTAGGAGGCAGAGTCTCACTCTGTCGCTCAGGCTGGAATGCAGTGGCATGCTCACGACCACCACAGCCTTGACCTACTGGGCTCAGGAGATCCTTTTGCCTCAGCCTTCCAAATCGTTGGAACTACAGGTGCATGCCGCTACATCTGGTTAATTTTTTTTCTTGTTGTAGAGACAAGGTCTTGCCAAGTTGCCCAGGCTGGTCTCAAAATCATGGGTTCAGGCAGTCCTTTTGCTTCTGCCTCCCAAAGTGCTGGGATTATAGGTGAGAGCCATCACGCCTGGCTATTTCATGCATTCTTAATTAGCAGGTACAGTTATTTTTCACTTTGATTTAGTCTTTTGTGTGCCACCTTCAGACACATTTCTAAGCCCCTAGCAAGGATTAGAACTGAACAGAAAGTCAAGCATCAGATCTGAGTGGTGGGTAGTGCCGTATCATCTTAAAGCTGGAAGGATGCCATGGTCTCACTCTCTGTATCTTCAGGTGGGGGAATGTGTCATTCATGCTTGAATACTGGGTGCCACTTGTCATCTGCAAGCTCCCCTTGGAGGATGTCCTGCCTTGGAATAGAGAGGAGAGGGAGGTAGACACGGAACCTTGGGTTGGGGAACCCAGCCTCCACCGAGGGCCACCCAAGAGCACAGATTTGCAAATGGCCTTTTGTCCTGCAAGTTTTCCCAAACCTCCGTGATGAGATGAGCAAGCAGACGCCTCTCCAGTGGGTTTTCTGTTTTCGTCTCCTATACCACGAAGCCCAGGGCTTCTCAGACACACGGCAGGAGTTCTACATGTGTTCGATTCACATTTCATTTTTAAGAAAACATTTTTATACTGCCAAAAGAGAGATCATGCCAACATTTAACACACTGCAAACCTGCTCACACACGAATGTGAGGTTAAGTCACATGAGTGCAATACCCTCTAATTAATCTCTGCCTGGCATCCTTGTAACTGAAACTCAGACCAGGTTTCAAGGTGAATTGCTTACAAACTGGAGAAACCAGGATTTTCTTGGTCACGTACAATCCAAACAGAAGATGTAGAAAGAAACCAGGTGCAGGACCAGCAACTGTGGACCACGTCGAAGTCAAAATTAAAATGTAGAGATAAATTTCTAAGTGTAGTGTTTTCTTTGGGAAGATCTGTGATTTGAGGTGTCTGGGGAGACTAGGCAGTCTTCAGTATGTCCGAAGCACAGGGTGGAGAGAGGGTTGAAGGTTTTATTAAAAAGAGATATGTTATAATACCTATTGCTCTCAGAGGAAGCTCACTGGCATGAGCAATGCTCTGGGGGCTGGCAAGCTCCGACTGGTAGGTGTCGGGGTAGGCAAAATCAGTTCCAGAGTTGCAAGGTTATCTCAGCAGCTGGAGGTAAGTGGGTCTCAGGTGACCACAGGTAGTTCCCACAGCTGGACCCGCAGACAATGACGCTTCTGGCACAAGGCTCTGTGTCCTGGGTGCCCTTCGCCCTTCTGGACTATTTTACTGGGGTATGACAGGAATGACTCAGCTCGTATGATCAATGTTCACAACCCGAGCCCCAGCCTCAGCAGGGTCAGGAGTCCAGGGGCCAGGTGGCTGCCATGGCGCTCACCAGACTGGCTCCTGGAGGCTTCTCTCCCTCTTTGCTTCCAGACTCCCCTGCCTCCTTCCCATTTTCTGAGGCTGGTTCTCCAAACTTCCTACTTAATATTTTACGACCCAGGTTCCTTCGAATAAGTCCTTTCTGCTCAAAACCAAACCAAACTCAGGGCAACAAGAAATTAGAACCTTGCCGTGTTCTTATTTACCTGGAAAGGTAAAATTGAAACCACCTATATGGAATTAATATTGGGTCTCAGAGTAAAAGTTGCAGCTACGGTTAGAAATTAGCCAGCATGTGGCTTCTAAGTTCACTTGCAGTGACTTCTAGTATTTAGAAATAAATGGGACTTAATTTAAACCAGGCACACGGCAGCGAGCACCCAGCACACAACTGCTCCGGACCTTCCCAGGCCACGCACAAAAAACGTTTGGGGTCTTGGCCTAAACTCAGGGCATATTCTCAAGGGCTCACCTAGTCCCGCCGGCCTGGGAGGAGCTCTGAGTCGGAACTCTGCCGAGTCCTAGGGCAGCCAAGTTATTCCCTGCTTCACACCCTCCCCACCCTCCCCACCCCTCATCGCCCCAGGGTTGCCAAGGGCTGCTGGACGTCACAGGAGGCCATTAACTCGCTCCTGGCCCCTCCCTCTCCGCCCCGTCACTCCTTCCCCGTCACTGCCCCCGTTCGTCACGCCCCCCCAGGCCATTCTGCGCCCTTCCCCTGCGGCTCCCCCGCTCACTCTCCACCCCTGCCCCCCGTACTCCCGCCCTCCCAGTCACTCCTCCTCTCCCCCACGCCCGGTCACTCCCCCCCGCCACTCCTCCCCCCCCG
>NW_007046029.1:575553-592244 GCF_000164805.1 Carlito syrichta
CGCCGCCGCCGCCGCCGCCGCCGCCGCCGCCGCCGCCGCCGCCGCCGCGGCCCTGCTGCCATGGAGGCCGCGCGGAGGGCGCACGAGGCCGTGCTACACCTGCTGCTGAACCGGCCATGGGCCCCGCGCGCCGCGGCCCGCCCGCGGCCCCGCGCGTCCGAGGTGCTGACGCGGCACCTGCTGCAGCGGCGCCTGCCGCACTGGACGTCGTTCCTGGTGCCCTACCGCGCCGTGCGCAACGACCAATTCGGCCGCTCGCACTTCAACTGTCCGGTGCCCGGCGCCAACTACCACGTGCTGCGCACCGGCTGCTTCCCGTTCGTCAAGTACCACTGCTCGCGCGCGCCCTGGAGTGACCTGGCTGCGCAGGACCGCCTCTTCACTGCGCTCAAGGCCCTCAACCTCGGTGAGTGGCCTGGAACGCGCGGCGCGCTGCGGACGCGGCGGGGGGCCACGCAGGAGATCCTGACGGCTCAGCTCCTGGATGCTGAACCCGGTCCCCGGGAAATGCTGTACTGAGCACTTAGTACTGACTTAGCTTGCAAGTACCGACTTAGCACTGTAAGCATTGCACTAAGTTCTGACTCAGTACTGTAAGTACTGCACTAAGTACTGACTTAGCACTGTAAGTTCTGGTGCAGCACTGTAAGTACTGCACTAAGTTCTGACTTAGCACTGTAAGTTCTGATGCAGCACTGTAAGTACTGCACTAAGAACTGACTTAGCACTGTGAGCATTGCCCTAAGTGCTTAGTACTGCAAGTACTACATGAGTACTGACAGCACTGTAAGCATTGCGCTAAGTACAGACTTAGTATTGAAAGTACTGGCTTAGCACTGTGAGTACTACACTAGGTCCTGACTTAGCACTGAGTACTGCACTAAATACTGACTTAGCACTGTAAGCATTGTACTAAGTACTGACTTAGTACCAAAAGTACTGACAGACTATAAGTGCTGCACTAAATACTTAGTACTGAAAGTACTGGCTTAATCTGTAAGTATTGCACTAAGTACTGACTTGGCACTGTAAGTACTGACTTAGTACTGAAAGTACTGGCTTAGCACTGTAAGTACTGCACTAAATACTGGCATAGCACTGTAAGTACTGACTTAGCACTGCAAGTACTGCACTAAGAACTGACTTAAGCATTGCCCTTAGTGCTGACTTAGTACTGCAAGTACTGCACTAAGTACTGACAGCATTGTAAGCATTGTACTCAATACAGACTTAGTACTGAAAGTACTGGCTTAGCATTGTAAGTACTGTGCTAGGTACTTATTTAGCACTGAGTACTGCACTGAGTACAGACTTAGCACTGTAAGCATTGCACTAAGTACTGACTTAGTACTGAAAGTACTGGCTTAGCACTGTGCTGCACTGAGGACCTGCCCTGCATCAGCCCTGGGGAGGGGGCGGGCCATCCTCAAGCCTCTGTGCTGTCCTTCAGGCAGGGCCCCGCATTGAGCACTGAGAAGGGACTGCAGAGAAGCTTCCCGCTGGAAGTTTTGCTCTGACCTGAAGGGCTTCTTGCCTGGTGGGGCTCCTCCCGGGATGTCACCTGGCAGGTGCTTTTCTGGCACAAAAGCTGAAGCTACTTTTGAAGTTTCTTTGTTGTCTTCATGTGAATCCCAGCGAGTTCGTTGTACTGAAAGTACTGAAAGTGTGTGCCAGGAGGAGTGGCCTCCTGGGCAGGGCCTAGAGGAATTCAGCAGATGAGCTCCTTAATATTCATATGTTTTCGTGGACACGCTCGGAGTGCATTTGCTCACTGGATGCGTATTTTCTTTTGGTTTAATGACATGCACATGAATGTATCTTTTATAAGTCTGGGGAAATACAAAGCCTCAAGATGTTTTCAACCTATTAATAGCTGACATGAAATTCATCTAGATTTCAGTCATTCAGAATCCAGACATGGCGCTAAGCTGCATGACCCCACCAGTGTTTTAGAGCCAGAATTAAAGCTAAACCGGTTGTGGCCATCATGGTATTCTATAATATGATTGCAGATTAAATGTAAATGTGACACATGTGTTTGTGTTTATGATCATACCCATGTCAGCCATGGGGTTTTGAACCATGACCCCACTGGGACTGTCCCAGGCTCAACCCAGTAAGAAGATCATTTAGCAACGTGTTACTGTTTAAAAATGTGCCGTTTGGATATTTGGCTGGTGGGCCATGTGAGCATGCCACCCATGTGGGGTGGACTGAGTTGGAGGGCATGGGGACGCAGAACATCCAATTCAAAATTACCTGGAAAGGCGGAGGGATGGCCTGACCCACGAATGACATGTTTATTCTAGCATTTTCAGAATCCAGGAGTCACATTTCCCAAATATCAAGACTAGTAGGAAAAGTGTGACAGATGGGTTAGAAGCGGACCATGAGCCTAATGCCTTTTTTTAAAAAGTTACCACTATTTCCAATGTAATGTTTTGTTTAAAATCACCCGGATGACCAGGGCTTCTCTTTTAGACATAGATGTGACAGCATCCAGAAAAAGCAGGGTAGCAGGACATTCCCCATACAGAATGGGGAGACCTTTCGAGGAAAGAAATAGCAGTCTTAGTTGTTGTTGTTGTTTTAATGCGGAAGAGTACTTTAATGATCTGTATGGTCTTTAGAAATTCTAAAAATCCTGCTTACCCAGGAATGAAAGTTTTAAGTTAGGCGAAAAAAGGGAGACTCTGTCTGCTTTGGTACCAGATGCAGGGAGTTACCAAGCTGCTTTTCTGTAGTGAGTGCAGTTGGAACACACATTCCCTGTTTCCAACTGTGGTTGGAGAGCCAGTGAAATCACTGGTCCCTCCCATGCTGTGAAGTGCATTCGCCCTCCAGACCGGCAGGTTCACCACCTCCAAGCCCACCAGGGCATGAGCACTTAGAATTTGGTTCCTCGTTGGTAATTACCCGAGGAATTCATTTTCCATTTTGTAAATAATCACGATTTCTGTTTACCCATTTGTTCGCATTCTCCGCCGCCTTCCCCTCGCGGAAGCTGACATTTTACTGATGGTTTATCAGTCTGGGCGTCCTGCTGGGAAGTAGATTGAGATTTAAGAAAAAGCAACTTACCCTCGGAATGAATGGGTAATTGGTGGTTTACTAGGAAGTTCTCATTTCTTTTAAGTGCTTAATTTGACAGTACTTTACCTACTGTTCAGCTGACTCAGAATGAATTATTATGCAAACAGCTGATTTCAGGTTCATTTTGATGTTATGATATGTTTCAGAGAGTGCAGAAATTTTGATTTTTCATAGTCTTTAGATTTTAAAGCATGTGTGCTACAAAGGAGAATTTTTAATGTATAAATTATATAGGTGGCAGATCCTCCCATTTAGGGTATTAGTCTGACTACATTAAATAAATAAATGACTGAAAAAAATACAGAATTATGACTTCACTGTCACAGCTCTGTCCCCTGTAAACTCATTGCTGATTGTGAGACAATATAGTTATTATTAAATGAATAATTTTTTTATTGGTCCTTCATTTTACCTGAAAAAATCCTGACTCTGATTTTTTTCAAAATCATGATTTTTAACAATTATCAATATTAACTGAAAAGTGTGATAAATACTATAAAGCAAAATTTTCAGTGTCACCGGTCACCCTTTAAGCGTGTGTCCTTGGCATTGGCTTAAAAGACTCATTTTATATATTTTACTTTCAATGTGTTTAGAAAATTCACAGCTGCTTCAGAGCCTGCTTTTTCCCCACCCATCGGTTTTCAGTTTAGGAACTGTGAGGCATGTTTCTCCTGTGTCCTCTGTGTCACTGCATCCTCTGCCCCCCTCACTCTGCCTGTCTGTCCACATTCTTGTCCACCCACCCCTGGGCCACTGGCCTTTCTTCCCTTTTTGGCTAAATGATTTATGAGTTGCTTTATTTTAGCTTTTGTGAATTTTAGTGACAGTTCCTCGAGGCATTTGGAGATTCTTTGGGGCATTACCCAGTCAAGGAAGACCGTATGCCATGAAGGGTTTCATGGAAGTTCCAGGGAACCCCATGAGAGCCGCAGCCGGGACCCAGAGTGTCCCTGAGGGAGGGAGGTGCCAGCCTGAACTGGCATGTCTCTCCTGCTCCTTCTCCTGCTCAGTCTCTGGCATCTTGGTGGCTGGCAGGCAACTTCTGGGAATAAGCACAGAACAGTGCAACACTCACTTGAGAGGCGAAACACAGCAAGTATAGCCTCGTAGAAAAATTCAACAGCATGTTTGGTCTGGAGCGTGTGTTGATTTCCTTATTAACCAGAATGAGAGTGTTTCTCCAGTGCACAGCAACCCTTAAATGTCCTGTTCTGCCCACTTCCCACACAGGAGCCATAGAGGTAACCTCCTGCAGGACATATACCGTTTGCCATTGACTCACGGGCCTGTAACCTTATACATATGTTTAAATATGTTGATAATCATTGATTTTAAGTAAAGATAGGCACTGTGGAGTTTGTTCTGGGCCCAGCACTGGCTTAGGTGCATGAGTGCTGAGCCCGTATCTCTGGGGAGAGTATGTTCAGTTTCTTGTATCACACACAACAACCAGCCTCACTTAAAGCGGCCAGGTTTTGTCAATGGTGACTCCAAAGGAGACGTGTTGGAGCTTCCTGGATCCCTAGTTCACAATGGCTATTTTCAGATAAACTGTAAAAATACTGATGACAGTGTCTCTCCTATCTGTTATGCTGAAGTCCTTAGAGTCAGATCCCGGTTTGAAGACAGTTCCTCGGCTCAGTTTCTTATAAGTTGTATCAAAATGCCTTTAGCCATTAGTGTAACCATCTAACATAAAGAGCAGTTATGTTAACCTGGTGATTTCAGCTCAATGCTAATAATCAGAAGCACCTGCAACTATATGAACTGTATCCTTCTCCACCTGCTTATTTGTGAAAAGAATATAGAGTTACTTCTTGATTAGTTGAAAGGAATGAATCAATGTTAATGCTTTACGTTAAGGTTTATACTAGTCTTATCTATAGTGTTTCTAATCTCTGGGCTCACGTAATCGCCACTGTGTCCTACATAGATGAAATTGAGCTCTTAGACCATCATGATCAGTGTGAGGTGATCTTTTCATATTTTTATAACTTTGCTATTTGTTAACATTGCTCAAGAGCATTGTGTGATGAGTAGCATGACACATGTGGGTACCTGGTCAGTAAGCATTGCTGTTCATATGTCACATGTTCCTTTGTCTTCTAGGTATCCCAACATTACTATATGGACTTAGCTCCTGGTCATTCGCCAGAGTCACGGAGACTGTGCACACCAGTTATGGACCAGTAAAGATTTACTTTTTAAATAAAGAAGAGGAAGGTGCCATATATTGAAAGTGTGCATTGGAGAGCATAGATGCCAGTGGATATTCTTGTGTGTAAATGTGCAGTATTTATTTTTGAACCTTTAAAATAAAACTTTTGCAAGCACCTTTGTCTCTGAATGGCATCTGGCTCCATGAGATGCAATGTTGCCCTCCCAGGGATGCTTTTCCTGCATATTACAGATTGTGCACTCTGGTAGCTCATGGGGGCTGCCCACAAGGCTTTTGCCAGTTGTTCCCTAGAACTAGGCTGAACTACAGATGAAAAGTGATGATTATGTAACAGATTCAATAGTCAGGTATTATCAAGTTAAATCGACTCTGAAGAGAAAATACAGGTGCCCACAGAAAAGATGCAAGGAAAAAAATCTTTTATATGACATTAGAAAAGCATATTAGCATATATGGTGGAGATAATATTATATAATTGGCAAATCCAAAATTGATGAGGCTCTTAACGCAGTCTGAAGTCTAAGCCATTCCGTTGCCAGGACTGTAAATAGATGTGTGGGATTTTTTGGGGGGCGGGGGTTGGAGTCTCAATCACTCATGCTCATGGCCACCGCATCCTTGACCTGCTGGGCTCAGGTGATCCTTCCATCTTAGACTTCCAAGAAGCTGGAACCACAGGCACGTGCCACCACGCCTGGCTAGTTTTTTGATTTATTGTAGAAACGAGGTCTTGCCAACTTGCCCAGGCTAGTCTTGAACCCCTGAGCTTAGGCAATCCTCTCGCCTCTGCCTTCCAAAGTGCTGGGATTGCAAGCGTGAGCCACCGTGCCCGGCAGATAGATATGTTTTAAGGCCCTTGCGGCATTTACTGGGAGGATGGGTGAGAGTATCATGTTGACACTCCTTGTTGCTTTACAATCTGAAACTGTAGTACTTTTTTAAAAACTGTGCTAACAGCTCTAGGTGATGTAAGTGCAGCAAGGTGAATGAAATGAAGACTTATTAAATGGTAAAATAGCGTGCCTACAAAACTGTAAGAATAATTCAGAGCTTCTAGAAAGACCCAGAAAAATAAATTTGGCAACTGTTGATAAAAGCAATTAAGTGCAGTAGTACATATCCATAGACCCATTGGCAATGGAGAGTGGGTGGAAATTTTAAGGACCTGATGGCACTTGTGCATGAGAGTTTTCTTAAGTTAATTGCATTTTTGAAAGCAAAGTCATTTAAAAAATTTATCCTTGGGGGCAGTCACAAAATACCCAAACGAATGGTAAATTTCAGAAATTTGGAGTAATTTAGGGAGAACTAAGTAGGACTATTTAATTTCTAAGCCAATGGGTGTTTAAGATTTATGGCCTCTCCCATAATTACAAACATACATTATATATCATGTTATGCTACAGTGTTGCTGATACACTGCAACATTTACACATTTTGTAGCAAAATGTTTTCTAAAACTTAACCAACATTTGGACGCTTACTCCTGTGGCATCAGTAGGGGAAGCGAGAGGTAGTGATTGTGAGAACAGGAATCATGAAGTAATAGAAGTGGCTTTGTTAGAGGGGCTCATTTTAAAAGAGCTGCAGAGAGACTGTCCCCCTAGATGGATGCAGTGTTCGCGTGTTTAAAGGCAATTCTAAATAACAGTGTAATCAAAGGAGTACTTATGCCAATACGGTTCGTCCAGGAGAATATACTTGACACCAGTTAAGCGAAGGACTCACACAAAGGAGATAGCATTGCACGAGGCTTCATTAATAATAAAACTGACGATGAGCATTTTGTAAAGCAGGCCAGAACTGATTTCCTCTGTCATGGGCAGCGTTGAAGAACCACAGGTCCTAAGTTTTCTGTCCAATGCTGCTCATTCATTGCTGCTGGCCTGTCAATACTTGCTTGTGAAGGCTTGGTCCCTATACAAGGCTGATAAAATGGTTTTTAATTACCAGACCATAAATACAGCTTTGCTGGAGAGCAGCACCTCTTCTCATACTGGCCTATTTGATTTCTGATAATTTTGCTGCTGACTCTGCTTCCCTGGGTTTCGACAGCCACTGTCATGTGACTTCCTGTCCATCGGGTGATGGCTAGGTCTCCTTGGAGAACATCTTTGACAAACTACCCTATTGGCCCCTGTGATTCTCTGCTGCTCGCAGCATTGAGTTGAGCCTTGATTTCTTGTCTGATGTACTCACTGTGTAACAATTAAGCAAATGTAATACTTTCTTGTATTACATGAAAATCAATAGACCTCTTGCTCTGAAGGAGTTGATCACAGTGAGGGATGCCCTCAGAAATTAAAATACCATGCATTGGGCGTATCGGTCTTGCAGTGAGCCTCTCAGTTGGAGAAATACGTCGGTTTTTCTTGGAAGTGGTATATTACTCAGAGCACCTGCGTGGATGGAGTGTGATCCTGGAAGGTAGGAGACTGGGTCTATTTTTGGTATCAGCGCTGTCTTACTTTCTGACCTCAGGCTAATAACTCTACTCCTTTGTGTCTAGTTTTTCCACCTGTAACCTGAGAAGAGGCAACCAGAGACCTTTCCACCTTAACATGTAACACGAACAGCTTGTCAGGCCTCGTCAGCTTGGCATTTATTTCTGTAAAAGGTCTGTTTTTGCAGTCCATACTCTTGTGTTCCATACATGTATATTAATAGGAACTCATTAACACCAGGATTTCAAAAATAAGGCGGGCAAGGGAGGGGTACAGCGGAGGCATTGGTGTGAGTCTGCCCTTGCCCTTTCCCTCATGTGGCACGGGCCGTCCCCGAGAGTGTTCTTGGTTGATGAAACAACCAATTCAACTCTTCTGCTGGTATTTATTCAATGGGGTTTTGTCTTTAAAAGAATCCAGGCAAAACTTTTCCTGAAGGTGTGCTTTTAGTATAAAACCTTGTATCTCTTATTGTCTTTATACACATCAATTATCAAGTATTGGGAGGACTTTCTAGGCAAAATTCTTAGTTTGTGTGTAAAGTTGTGAGCCACTGTAAGGACACAGTAACCATGGGGGAGCATGCGAGGTTGCTAATGTAAAAAATCCCTATTGTCTCAGTATTGATGTCCTAACATGCCACACTGTTCAAATAGTTTCAGTGTCTTTCATCACGTATTTGGTCATTAATATTTTGCTAATGTTGACCAGTAAAAAGTGAAGCCTTTTGAATTTCTAAAAGCTATACATATTTCTTCTAAAAAGTACACTTTATTTCATGTCATTTCTATTGATATTCACCCACAACTATAAGTACAGAACACCTATAATTCTTCGTGACATGTCTTTTAACTCCACTAGAGAATGAATGATGTTTAAGCAAGCAGGATGACACTGAAGGCAAGGGTCTTAGTTTCACTTCACTCAAAAGCCAATGTCGGTCACAGAAACCTTATCCTAAAGCCGGTGGATCAAGTGTCTACTTTTATTCAGCACTTACTATTCATACAATAATGGCATTTGGGCATCTTAACCTAAACAAGTACTTAGCATTACATCTCACCTGGGTCAACAGTCTAGGGTATCAGAGTTAAACTGTGTTACTGTAAATTAATGGAAAATGTAACTGCACTTTGCTGAAAGATCAATGTCCAATAAAGCTGCACAGTCAAATCTTGTTGCAATGATTGAGGTCTTTAATTGCCTTTCAGAGATAAGGTGGTAATCAACACACTTTAACTGATCTTTTTTACTAGTTCAATTACATGCTAATGACTAGTGCCAAGTCAGAATCTGTAACTACTTATACTTATTAAATCTTATTTTAGTAATGAAAAATTACTTAAGCTACACAATCAATAGAACACAAATCTTAATTACTATGTTTCACTTTCATATCATTTTATGTGCCTGACAAGTGTTTTATGGGGGCTTTCCCAAAAATAAGAAGTGTTGCTAGGATTGCCCACCATCCACGGAGTATTCTTCTAATATGAAGTGGAGATCAGATATTGAATTTTTTTTTTTTTTAACGAAAATGTGACTAAAAGTTTCCACAAACACACACTTGACTATCTGGTTACTACTCAGAACTCTCTTCTGCTCATTGAGAGCACAAATCCAGCTGAAGCAAAATAAATCCAGGTAGTTATTAGTGAGTGTATTTCTAAAAGGTCAGTTGGCTTTTTAGTAAAGAATTTCTAATTTCATATGAAGTCTACAAAATTCTCATATCTTGGGAAAGAATAAAAGTCAAGGCAAATGACAAAAAAAAGGGTAAACTGGATTTCATAAAAATTAATGCTTCAAAGGACACTATCAAGAAAATGAAAAGACAGCCCATAGAATAGAAAAATATTTTGCAAATCCTGTATCTGCAAGGGAATTATGGAATTATGTCCAGAATATAGGAAACTCTTAAAACTCAACAAGCCAACGATAGCCTTGCTAAGCTATGGTCTGGCTGTGTGCTCTTTGAGCTCTGGCCAGGCCATGTTTTCCTAAGCTTTGGCCCTTCCCCTACCTTGGAGAGGTGAATCAATCTCTCTCTCTCTCTCTCTCTAATTTACTTTCTAAATAAACTATATTTTCCAATCTAAAAAGAAAACCTCAATAAACCAACCTAAAATGGATTTGAACAGACAATTCACTAAGAACATGGCTAATAAGCACATGAGAAGGTGTTTAGTTATCAGGGAAATACAAAACAAGTCCATACTGAGATACCACTTCACATCCACTGGGATGACAGTAATAAAAAAGACACTAACAAGTGTGGGTGACAATGTGGAGAGATTGAAACCCCCATGTGCTGCAGTACAAATGTAAAATGTGCCGGGTGTGGTGGCTCATGCCTGTCATCCCAGCACTTTGGGAGGCGAAAGTGAGAGGATTGCCTGAGTCCAGGGGTTTGAGACAAGCCTAGGCAAGATGGCAAGACCTCTTCTCTACAGTAAATTTAAAAATTAGCCAAACATGATGGCACGTGCCTGTGGTTCCAGCTACTTGCATGGCTGTGGCGGAGGGATCACCTGAGTCCAGCAAGTTGAGGCTGTGGTAGCCATGAGTGTGCCACCGCACTCCAGCCTGGGCAACAAGGTGAAACTCCTCCTGAGAAAAGAAAAAAAAAAAGAAAGAAAGAAAGAAAGAAAAGAAATGTAAAATGGTATAGCAGCTTCAGAAAGGTGTGACCATTCCTCAAAATATTAAACATGGAGTTACTTTATGATCAGCAAGTCTGCTTCTAGGTATATACCCTAGAGAATTGAAAACTTATGTCCACACAAAAACTTGTACACAAATGTTCAT
This sequence comes from Carlito syrichta, assembly GCF_000164805.1. Classification (NCBI taxonomy): domain Eukaryota; kingdom Metazoa; phylum Chordata; class Mammalia; order Primates; family Tarsiidae; genus Carlito; species Carlito syrichta. The sequence goes on from NW_007046029.1 coordinate 586,081, forward strand.
GTCAGCATTACACATGGTAGCAGAAAAGTGGAAACAAATATCCATCAGTTGAGGAGCAGATAAATACAGTCTGGTATAGTCACACAATGGAATATTATTCAGCCAGCAAAAGGAATGAAGGGCCGATATGTGCGAGCACACTGGTGAGGTTTAAGAAAATGCTATGTGCGAGAAGCCAGTCACAGGAGATCGCACATTATGTAATTCCATTTATATGAGATTTCCAGGATAGGTAAAGCTATAGAGACAGACAAATGAGCCTAGGGTGGGGGAAGAAATGGGGAGTCACCATTAGTGGGCAGGGGTTTCTTTTGGGGGTGATGAAACTGTTCTAAAATTAACTGTAATGGTTGCACAATTCTGTGGCTGTATTCCAGCAATTATTCACTTGAAATAAGAGAGCCATGTGGTATATGACTTACACCTCAGTAAAGCTGCTAAGATCATTAAAGGGGAGATGGCAGGAAGGCACAATGAGTGTTTAAGGGTGGAGTTTCGAAAGATGGAAAGTGTTCTGTGGATGGAAGGTGCTGATGCACAATAACATGAATGTACATACTGCTGCTGATGATCCGCTTAAAGATGTTTGATGGGAGGCTGAAGCAGGAGGATCTCATGAGCCCAGGAGTTCCAGGCACTCATGAGCTATGGTCTCATCTGTGAAAGCAACTGTATTCCAGCCCGGGCAACACAGTGAGACCCTTTTGCTATAATTAAAAATTATGTTAGTATGAGAAACTATAATGGCATGAATCTTATAGAAAATAACTGAATTTAGAAAATTTTAAAGATTAAAATAGTTCAAGCATGTTGACTTAACATCATTTTATAGGTTGCAGTCTCAGAATTTTAAAAATTTTAGCTATGAAACTGAGTTATAATTAGGTATTTGAGATCACTTTTTGTAGCATTAAGGAAAGAATATATTTGGCTTGAGATTATTTAAGATAAAACCAAGTAAAGCCTGTAATAAAATGCTGGTAAATGAAAACATCCTCTTGGATCCCAGTTACCAAATAAAAAAGACCAAACCCCACTAGCGAGAGGGTGAATAGAGTATTGACGATGGCTATTTTAGTTGCCCTTACGTCATTTTAAATACAGTTTATGAACAGTGTACTATTCCATTATATTATTAATTTATCTTTGTGATATTTATAGTACCAATTTAAACGCTGTAAAACTTCATGAAAAGTAGCTTAAACACAAGCGTGTTGATAAAAGCTTTCAGCGTGAAAAGCAAATCATGGAAACCGAACTTAAAGAACATCTGAAGTTTGTTGTTGTTGTTGATAGAATTATGAACCTTATAAACTCAGTATTTTTTAGTTAACCTAAATACATAAATCTATTTGAATTCATCTTATGAGAAGAGATGTCATTAGATATATGATCATTATATGCTTTAGTGATTCATGGACCTTGTTACATACATGCTTTGTAATGTATGAATTATTTAGTAAGAAAAATCACAATAATTTTGTTGTTACTCAAAAATTTATGGGTTGGCAGAAACAATTATGCCGCCCCGGAAGCTGGTGTGTTAAGGTAACATCATTACCACTATGTAGAATGATTTTTTTTTAGTAGCTATTTGACATGACCTTTACTGCTTCAGCAGAATATATCGGTAATTTTATCACAATCTGTCTGTAAACAGAACACTGAATTTATTAACCACAAAGTGATTCATTTTACTCTATTTTCATATTAGTACATAATTTAAAATCAGATTTAAGTTGTCTACTCAAACTGTAAAGGAAGAATAAAAATATACAAAATAAAAAATAATACTCCAGCAAATAGATACAAATGTGAAACTCCATTTAATAAAAGTGGATATTTTAATTTCAAAACATGTAGATGTTTGAAAACTGGATAAAAATAATTCCTGAGAGTCTATTATCTTGTAACCTTTTATACCTTGTACTGCGAGCCGTACTATGAGATGAAGATCCAGACTTTACTTTCTAATGTTTTCAAATCTCTAAATTTATAAAATGAAAGAACAAGAATGTGGAAGTTTGAATAAAAATCTAAATGGTGTCGCTTAATTGTAGATAGCACTTAACAATCAACATTCGCTCTTTCATCTGACAAATACTTGTGTGTTGACAACGGCAAAGGCATGTTTTAGTGACTTCACAGCCAGCAAAACCAGCAGTTCTTCATCTCCATGCAGGGTCCACCGAAGCCATGCAGGGAAGAACTGGGTCTTCACACAACTGGGTCAGAACCATGTGCTGCTAATGTTTGTTTCCAGCACTTAGCATGTCATAAAGGCTCTGTGTTGAATGGATATGTGATGATTCAAAATTAAAAAGAAAACTTGCCCTTGTCTTTAATAGCTTAAAAAAAAGGATACTTTAATTGGAGATTGTATGGATTCTTTATAAGAACAGCAGTGAGTTTTGAACTATCTGAGGTGTAATGAATTAACTATGAATTCCAAGAAAGAAAAGATTGGAACCTTGTTACATTATCCCTCTGAGGCATTTCAAAAGGAGCCATCTATATTCTCATACAAGAATTCTGCTATTTTAAAGTCAAACTTAGAGGGGTGTGTAGAAAAAAACCCTTGCTGAAGTCATCAAAGTTAAGATTTCCTGCTACCTACAGGCTGTGAGGAACTGAAGTGTGATTACACTGGCTGTAAAAATTGGGAAAGAGCTGTGGATTTGTCATTAGTGCAAGAAAAGCTTCAGAATATGTATGCAAATTTGGCAAATGGAGTTGGTTTTCCCCTGGTACCAGGAAGAAAAGAGACGTTTTAACAAATCAACGGGTTCATGGAGAGTCCCTAGCTTTGTGGTCTATTTTCTCAAATAATAGGAAATGAACTTGCAATAAAAAGTCCGCAGGGACTTTGGATGAACGGTTTACTTTTCAGAATTGAAGTGCAGGTGAAAATGGGCGATTCCTAGAATATCTGGGGGATCTGACAAAATGAATTTCTACCTAAGCTATTAACTTACAATAACTAAGTGTGATCCTTTATCTCTTACAATGGCCTTTCAAATTAAGTATAAAGGAAACCCAGGCAGAGAAAAGTCTGAAAAATTTTGGTATACTGAAATGACCAACATTTAAATTATTTTTCTCTCTCACATTAATCAACTATCTGGCTGTTATAGGGGAAAGTGACACCCCTCCACGGAGTTTATACAAAATTCACCCCTCCCCCCAGTAAAATGGGTATGTTCATTTTCTGTAAAAAGAGAAAAAGGATGAATCAAATGTTGCAATTTGTAAACAAACTTCTGTAAGGGCTCCGCAAATCGACAAGATTTGCGCTTTGAAACCTGAAGCAACGAGGCATTAAAAAATAATCAAGGTAGGCCTGTCATCCCAGCAAATCTGGGAGGCTGCGTCGAAACGATTGCTTGAGCCCAGGAGTTCAAAATCAGCTTAGGCAACATAGCGAGATCGTGTCTCAAAAAAAAAAAAAAAAAAAAATTAAAAATTAGCTGGGCGTGGTGGCGCGGGCTACTTCGGAGACAGAGGCCAGAAGGTCGAGGCTGCAGTGAGCCGTGATCGCGCCACTGCACTCCAGCCTGGGCAACAGGGCGAGACCCCAGCTCAAAAAACAAATCAAAAACAAGATTAAAACAGACCTTTCTTGCACACGTGCAGGCATCCTGCTAACGCGGGAGGAGGAGGATGGTCCTCTGCTCCTGTGACTTGGAGGGAAAAGAAAGACAGCTGGTGGTAGAGCTCCTTCCGTGCTCTTGCTGGTCTGATGCACAGTCCCCCACGAGTGTCGGGGCGTAGTGACAAGGCAGGGCCAGGGCGTGCAGGCCAACCTTTCCTAGGCTGCTGCGAGGCCCCCGGCCAGCGCCACGCCCTGACCCGGCTTCCCAAGCCGCTTGGGTCTTCTTGTGCAAGGTGTTCTCCCCTCGCTTCTTTAAGCGGGATCGGGAAAGGAGAGGGTGGTAACCCCGTCGCCGCGGGCACCCACAGGAGAAGAGGGTCTCGCGAGCAAGCGGGCCCAGCTGAACTTCCCCACCGTTCCGCGCCGCACAGCGCAAGAGCCCCGCCCAGGAGCTGCCCTCTTCCAACATGGCGCCGCAGGAGGCGGGTCCCACTGGCCGGGGGCACGTCGGCCCGGAGCTGCCCTCTTCCAACATGGCACCACGCGAGGCAGGTCCCTCTCTCCGGGGGCGCGTAAAGCCGGAGCTGCCCTCTTCCAACATGGCGCCGCGGGAGGCGGGTCGCTCTCTCCGGGGGCTCGTCGGTTCTGGAGTTGCCCTTTTCCAACATGGCGCCGCGGGAGGCGGGTCCCTCTCGCCGGCTCCCGGGGTTCCGGCGCCGCGCATTTTGGTTCCGGAGTAACAGCGCCCTGGCCGCCTCCCTCCTCCTAAATCGGCCGCCGGGACGCGCGGCCTCGAGCGGCGGGGCTGGGCCCGTTTCGGGTAGGGCAGGAGACTCGCCCCGACGCTCCCGCGGAGGTCCCCTGGGCCTTCTCGCGGTGTGGCGGCCCCGGGGCTCCCTCCTGCTGGTCCCGGGCCGAGTTCCCTCGTCCGCCGGGGCGGGTGACACCTGCCGCCGTGTGTCCCCACGGGTCCCGCGCCCTGCCCCTCCTCGCAGCCGTAGGGAGGCGGAGAGCGGCACCTGCCGTTATCCTTCCACCTCCAGAACCTTCCGACCTCCGCTGGCTCCCGCCTTCCCGCGGCACCCTCACGGAGTCAGTCCCAGACCCCACGACCCGGGCCCGACTCGGTCCCTGCGCGCTCCTACCTGGTGCCCCTTATCCTCCTCCCTGCCCTGCGACCCCCCTGTCACCTGAGAGCCTCTGTCACCTGGGAGCCTCCCCAACCCCGCCTGCCCGGGGGCCGGTGTGCCCCCGCCCCAGCATGTGAGCCCCTTTGCTTGGGATGCTGTGGCTAGGCTTCCGCCCCTTCCCTGCCATGGAGAACCAGGTGCTGGTGATTCGCATCAAGATCCCAAATAGCGGCGCGGTGGACTGGACTGTGCACTCGGGGCCGCAGTTACTCTTCAGGGACGTGCTGGTGAGTGTGATCTCAGCGTCCATCCCAGCCGGGGAGGTCAGGGACATGGGTGGTCAGCACCTTGACCACTGAGGCCTGAGCTGGGGGCAGTGGCCGCTGCTGGCCTCCGTGGAGGCAGCTTGGACCACAACGTGGATTGATGACAGCGACTGAGACCTGGTGAGTGTGTAGGGACCTGGAGACATGGCCAGACACACGGAGCCCTGCCCTCAGGGAGCCCGCAGCCTGGACCCGGGCCCACAGACAAACCAACTGGAATGCAGAAGGCTGGTCTAGAAGAGAGGCTTTTCCCAAGTGCTTTGGGACATCCCTTGGCAGATTTCAGCTTGTTTTTCTTCTGAGTTCTCTGAGCTCAGTGACCCCCTGGGGGGCAGAATGGGCTGCTTTAACTTACCACTTACTTAGGATCTTACAGCATCCCTGCCTGTGAGAGATCTTACCACTAGGAAAGAAAATGTGCTGCCCATTATGTCGGACCTGCTATCCACTGTGCAAAGACAGCCCAGCTTAAGAGACATTAGGAGGGAAGACGTGCATGTTAGAATTGAGGACGCACCTTCGGGACACTAGGAATACATGTCAGATGAAGTGGGACGTCAGCACAGCGTCGCCTCATAGGTGGCCTGCTCCACTGGGTGTTGTCTTTGCAGGTAGTTGCCGAGGGCAGTGAGGCCGAGTGACTTCCTGGAGCTGTATGACTCCTGTGGGAGGGGGATGCATCGGCACCAGAACTCATGTTTTTTTGACTCAGTATTTTTCCCACCTCTCATCTTTCTTGTGTTCACTGGAGATGGACAGGGTGCATTGTGGCCATTTGACACACTGAATAGCGAAGGCATCAAAGGCAGAACGAATCTGTAGTGGAACTTACCTGCAGGATGAGAGGGTGGCAGGTCCTTGGGAGTAGGAAGACTTATGCCATGGTTTTTTTTTTTATTGTCTTAGGTGACTCAATCAAGGTTAGATTTCTGTAACTTTTTTTTTTTTTTTTTTTTTGAGGCAGGGTCTCATTCTTGCCCAGGCTGGAGTACAGTGGCATGATTATAGCTCACTGCAGCCTCAGCCTCCTTGGCTCAGGTGATCCTCCCACCTCAGCCTCCCCAGTAGCTAGGATTACAGGCTTGCACCACGCCCAACTAATTGTTTCTTTTTTTT
>NW_007046029.1:592352-645966 GCF_000164805.1 Carlito syrichta
ATCCACTCACCTCAGCCTCCCAAAGGCTCGGGATTACAGGCTGAGCCACCGAACCTGGCTTGTTTCATTTTTTATAGAGATGAGGTCTCTCTATGTTACCCAGGCTGGTCTTGAACTTCTGGGCTCAAGCCATCCTTCCCTCTCGGCCTCCCAAATTTCTGGGATTACAGGCATGAGCCAATGCACCTGGCCTTTAACTTCATTTTGAGTTCTGGTTGTCACTGACTGCCCAGGCCATCCAGGTGTTCAGGTGCTGGGCCAGGAGCCCCAGTTTGGGGTGTCACACACCACCTTTTTCTTTGTACCCAGAGTTCTCTGTGCATGCCATATACATGGGTTCCCCTCACACTGAGGCCCTGACTCCCCATGGTCCTCTGGGCTTGTCTCCCGGGCTCTTGCCTGCCTGGCACCAGCTTTGTCCAGCTGCCCCCATGTGCGTCCTTGCCTCGTATGTGCATACTGTCTTTCAGTCATCCCAGTGTCCAGGCTGTGTCTGCTCTGCCCTGTCCCTCAGTTGGCCAGTTCCCACCTGTCCTTCCAGGCGCTCCATGTTTTCTCTGTGTTAGTTGTGGCTCTGTGCCCTGCTCTGTGCCTTCACAGCGTTGTGTGGGCACTGGGCAAAGCACACGTTCTCAGTTGTGATGGCCTGGTGGTGATTCTCTGTCCTTTCCTCCACAGAACAGTCTGGCTCAGGAGGTGACAGGAGGTCTGTTGCTTCCAAGGACCCCAGATATTTGTTTAATGATGGAGCTTAAGAGAAGAGGTGGGTGGGCATGGTGCTGTGGTTAGAGCGCTGGGTTTTGAGTCGAAAAATTTAGTGTTCACTGTCAGGGGTCCCACTACGCAAGTCACTTTACCTCCCTGAGCCTCAGTTTCTCAATTTGTCAAGTGGGGAAACTTCCACCTGCCTCAGAGGCGTGTGATGACGAGGTGAGTTGTGTCTGATGAGGAGGGCATGTGCTCGCGCCACTTTCTTGAGCAACAGAAGGCTCTCAGTGGGCCAGAGCGGCGGTCGGGGCCAGAGCTCGGGCCTGCCTGGATTATACTAGCGTCCGACCCCTTGGGCAAGGGTTTTCTGTGTCTCCCTTTCTTCATTCTTTTAAAAAGATGAAGGGAAGGTAGGATAGAGGCAGTGCCAGCCTCAGTGGTATCGGGGTTCCTGGGGGGCCATGTGTAAGGCCCATGACATCATCTCACATGAGGAAGGTGCTCTGCAAGTGGTGGTGGTGGGGATGTTATTATTATCATTGGCATTGTTGTTGATGCAGTGCCAGGCTGGAGTCTCCCTGAGCACCTCTGACTGTGCCTGGTATGTCCAGTGGCCTGCAGGTGAATGTTGCAGCCCACATAACCTGGTGAGCCCCAAGGTGCGTTTTGTTGGGAGGGTGGTAAGGGCTCATGGCCGCTGGCACTGTGCTGCCCCCTGGGCACCCTGGCTACAGGGTCTGTGGATGTGAGGCCTGGATCATAGACCCCGTGACCTGCTCCCCTTCCTCTCTCCAGCAGGAGCCAGCAGCCACGCCGTCTCTTGGGCTTATGCCTCCTGTGTCAGTGCCATGGGGCCTGCAGGTCCCTCCTTTGCTCTGACCCACTGCAGATGGGAAGTGTGAGCTCTGGGGGCGGGGGCACAGCTAGGTCTTGGGGAGCAGACACCAGATCCCGAGCAGGCGTCATCATGAGTCAGTGCCACGTGTCGGGCCCAAGTCAGCAGCTTGGACTCCTCCCACCCTGTGTCACACGCTGAGATCCCCAGGCAGGTCACTGGTCCCCTGGGCCTCATCATCTGTCTGCTTCATCAGGGTTGGGCTGCGCAGTCCTCAGGGTAGAGACAGTTGGGTTATCTCTTGTGTGTCTCCCCTGGAGAGGGCTTCCTCGTTCTGGAACACTGCGGGAGAGGGGTAGTGAGTATGGGAAGGACGTGACCCCGTGCCCGTGTCCCCTAGTCTCCAGCCCAGCTCACTTTCCCTTGCTGACGCCCTGTCTGTGGAGGCCCAGCCTTTGTCTCCCTTTCTCCTGAGTTGGCAAGTGCTCGTGCTCTTTGCTATCTGTCCTCTGCTTACCTCTGGTGACTCTGGATGTTGTGCATCAGTAGTCCTCAGCCCTGTCCTTAGCTCCATGACCCAGTAGTCATCTTCCTGGAGTCTAGGACCTAGTCTTACACTTGTAGCCTGCAACCCTGGGATCTTTGTGTTCCTGGCGGGTTGTAGACATCCATTTATATAACTCTCTGGTCTGTCAGATATTTGTCTGGTTTATTATAAGGAAGAAAAGGATCAAGAAACGATCATCATCAAGACATAAACTTAGGTTTGCTTATTTTTTTTTACGTCAGGGTCTCACTGTGTCACCGAGGCTGGAGTGCAATGGCACCATCATAGCTACCGCCGCCTCGACCTTCTGGGCTCGAGTGATCCTTCCGCTTCAGTCTCCCAAGTAGCTGGGATTATAGGCATGTGCCACCATGCCTGGCTAATTTTTTTTATTTATTATAGAGACAAGATCTCGCCAAGTTGCCCAGGCTGGTCTTGAACTCCTGGGCTCAAGCAATCCTCCTGCTTTGGCCTCCCAAAGTGCTGGGATTCAGATGTGAGCCACCGCCTAGGTTTGCTTTTGAAACCTTTAGGTGAGGTACAGTGTTTGTTGTTGAGGGCAGGAGAAGGTCCCTGGAAATAAGTCCCTTAAATATAACTGAAAAGAATATGTATGTCATTAAGTGTGCCCTGCTTTGACATGATGAGTGGCCATGCTTGATTCCTCAACCTCTCAACCCTTTGTCACTGTCACGGTCCCCCTTCGTCTGCTTCTGAGAAGTGCAGTGGGTGATTCTGTTCACAGACTCTTGACAGACTTGCGTTCTCTCCTTCTCAGTCCAGAGGTGAGGCATGAGTGGTGCCTGTACACAGTGAGGGGCAGCACACCCTGGTGCCCAGCGGGGCCTTTTGCTGGCCCTTAACACTTGCTGCCCGATGGGTCTGCTGTGCCTAGCCAGAAAGGAACCTGAGTTAGTTGGCCAGGACTGTAGGGGCAGAGTCCACGCCTCAAGATGGGTGTCTGGCATCTGTGAAGCAGCTGTGATAACCTGGGCTTGGAGGGCTGGGGATGGAGGTGTCTCTGCCCCATTATTATTATTTTTTTTTAACCTATACTGGCTAGAAAGAACCTTCAGCATGTGCTGTGGAAGGATGAAGTTAGTGGATGCATGACTGTTTCCCACTGATGATCAGGTGCTGGGATTTCAGGGTTTCATTGTGGGCTGAGCTCTGTAAAGTTCCAGGGATCTGTGAGCAGTTTTATTTGTTTAAGAGACATTAACACAGCATGTGCCATGTGCTGGACAGTCTTCTGAGCACTTCACAGATACTCATTCATTGAGCCCTGCAAGGTTGGCACAATCATGATCTCATTTACCCACAAAGGAAACTGAGGCACGGAGCCTGTCCACTCAGCTGGCCAGACAGTGCACCCCCCCGTGGATGCCAGGTTCACTGAGACCCAGCCTCCATTCCATCCTCCTGCATGGTTTCATGCCAACTAGGAGCGTGTAGGGAGATACTAAACCCTTCACAGATACGTCCTCAAAAAATTGATGTTTCATTTTCTAAGACTACAGCCAGAAAAGAAATAAGCTCTCACTCCAAGAGAAGCGCTGCCTAAGAGAGTCTCCTTGAACCATTTTATATGCACAGATTAAAAAAAAAACACTATAGAGGCAAGACTATTATGCAAATTGCCCTGCAGCGGAAGCTTGGAAAGGATTGCCTTTAGAGCGCTTGGCTAAGTGCCCTGTAGAAGGGCCACGGCTCCCTGCTGGGTACCACGCACAGCTTGCCGCCGGGTGCCAGCCCTGTGCCAGCCCTGTACCGGCAGGGATGTGTGCAGAGCTCCTGGGAGGAACGAGGTATGTGGCTGTCAGGCTGGACTCGACATCAAGCGGGGTATTCCCCAGGCTGTCTCTGTATTCAGATCTTCAAGGTTTTTCAACTCTGTGGATTCATTTAAACATTGATATCAGATTATAGATTTTTTTAGATGTTTTTGTGGGCTAGATTATTTTTGTGTCATGGAATGTTTTCTGTTGCTTAAGAGTAAGGGTTGAAGAGATTGTTTGTGTCAAGTGCAGTGTTGTGGCTCATGTCAGCCCAGAAACCTGCATGTTGACTACTGCTGTTGTGAGTGCCTTGTGCGGTGTTGCTTGTAAAATACCTGGAACTACATTTGTTGAGTGTCGACAACTGGGGTCAGCCGCTGCTTATGGCATTACCTCTGAGTATTGCTAGACCCATTTTGGAGGGTAGTCAGACTGCGTGTCCGAGAGGTCACGTTTTCCAAGCTTTACATCTGATGATAAGTGCAGCGCTGAGGCCTCAGTTCAGGCTACCCTAACTTCAAAGCCCTTCTCAAGCCTCTGCAGTTGACTGTGGAAAATCCACAAGTTCTGCAGCCTCCCAGAGCCAGTGCTCAATAGACACAGCTGTGAACAGACATCTCCATGAACTGTGAATCAAAGACGATGCTAATCCAGAGTGGAAAGGATTCCCAGAGACTTCTTCCTGGAAGAGGAGCCCTAGGTTTACGCTGCTAGGTGCATGTGAGCATACCGGGTGCTTTTACAGTTTATGCCAGCATTTCAGAACTCTTCCCCAGGTTCTCATATTTCCTCCAGGATTTGCCACATGTTCGCTGTAAAAAAGATGGCTAATTGTGTTTCTTTATTCTTTCTTTGTTTAGGACGTGATAGGCCAGGTCCTGCCTGAAGCAACGACGACTGCCTTTGAATGTGAGTCTGGCTTGTAGACTTTCCTGACTGTTGCTCTCTGCAGTCATTTGTTCAAGGGTTTATGGGCTGCATTACTCTAGAAACTGACAGAAACAGATTATTTATGATCATCATATGGTACATTTAAATATTTATAAATTAATACAAGTTTAATGATGATACTGAACCAAGTCATATTTCCTTATTTAATCATATCTTGGGTGAGCGTATTTCTACAATATAGCTTTAATTACTAACATGACCTTCATATGCTCTTGCTCCTCACTGTAATAATATTGCAGGACAAAATGAAACGTGTAAACTACCTGTGGGCCTGTGATGCTTGGTGAGGGGGTTTTAATCCATTGCTGCTTCAAAACCACAGAGGGTGCTTTCACATGTGTACTTTGTGGACTGGCGCTGTGCTAGTGGGCTTAGTGGGGCTGCTGGGTGACAGCAGAGACACTTCGTGCTCCCATTCTTCCTCTCTCCCCCTGTGGGCTTGGGGCAAGGCCAGTGTAGCTTGGGCACTGGAGAGCTGGTTTTGACATGAGCCACGTCAAGGCAGAGGAGGTCGTGGTCTGAGTGCTGTTGAGCTGCCAGTTGAACTGCCAGTTGGTTAGCAACATGGAGCCCTGTGCTGGGAAGGTAAGGGTGTGTCTGTGGTCCCATCCTGTTTTAAAGATGAGGGCCATCTTCAAGACAGAAAAACTTTAGTTTGCCCAATGATAGTATACTTTTTTGGTCCTGTTTTTCAAAAAGATGGTTGCTGACGGTATAGTGGCACGTGCCCTTTGGAGGACAGTTTGGTGATACCTATCAGCATGTAAGATGACATAGCATGGACTTAGGTCCATGTTGAGGAAGTTGTCCTGCAGACATTGCTGCACGAGTGTTGAATGCCCTTCAGGCAAAGTGTTCATCATGGGGTTATTTTTAGTAGCAAAAAATTAGAGGTAAACTAAGTGCCTGTTATAGTGTGTTAATACATTGTAATTTGTCTATAACCTGAAGCATTAAACAGCATCTAAAAATGAGTTAGGATTTTATGCACCAACGTGGAAAGATATCCGTGATATATTGGTGAATCAACGAATAATAGTTATGGCTTGATCCCTGTTTGTAAAACCCTTGTCCCCCTCGCGCTTCACATGCATGAAGGGGGGCAAGGGTGAGTATGCAGTGTGGCCGCCAGCTGCCTTCCAGTGGCTTCACAGGAAAGGGGACTTGGGGCCTATGGAGTGTACGGTGGGAGACGGGGATGAGTGAGCTCACTTTTTACTTTATATGTTTCTCTGTTGTTTGAATATATTTCAACTTTCGTTATCTATTTTTAAAAGCTACTATGAGTAGGACTTTTAACGTCAGTAGTATTTTATTAACCACACTGGTCTCTATAGAGAAAAAGAGTACATGTCTCTGAAATTCTGAAGTACACGCTAGTGTTCAAGTTCTCGTCAGACTCTTTGTAGTAACTCCAAGGGGTGCCAGGGTTTTAGGACAGGTGGGTGGTTAACACTGGAGTGCTTGTCACTGACATGCTGAGAGGAGACTGTGGCTGGCCGCACTTACTTTGACTATCACAGCATCCCCATGAAGTACTTGAAGGACTGTTGTCAGCTGGTATTTTTTTTTTTTTTGAGTCAGGATGTTACTCTGTGGCCCAGGCTGGAGTGCAGCAGCTTTGACCTTCTAGGCTCAGGTGATCCTTTTGCCTCAGCCTCCCAAGTGTCTGGGACTCACGCGCGTGCCACCATACTTGGCTAATTTTTTGTAGAGATGAGGTGTTGCTGTGTTGCCCAGGCTGGTCTTGAACTGCTGGGCACAAGTGATTTTCCCACTTTGGCCTCCCAAAGTGCTGGGATTATAGGCGTAAGCCCCATGCCTGGTCATCAGCCCGTGTTGGCTGGGAAAGGCCGTCTCCTCCAAGCAGCAAGTCTCCCCACTAGGAGTGGGGGAGTGAGGTTTCTGGAGCATATTTTGAGCGTGAGTTCTTGTCCACTGGGCTGAACTTGCTCTGAGAGCTGTGTGACCCTCCAAGTCACGTGTTCTGGGCACAAAGGTGTTTGCTCTGTACTTCCTACTTGCTTTCCTGGTCCCCATAGTGGCTTGATGTCCCTGTGCCTGCCCCACTAGCTCTGGTGGGGGTTCATGGTAGCAGCACTGGTCATTGTGACTGGCGTTTGCGGACTACTGGCTCTGAGCCAGGCGGTGCGCTGGTTGACTCACCGAGGCTGTGACCCTCTTCACATGGGCTCTGAGGGAGGAGCTGGACCTTGAGGAAGCAGAGGTTCAGACATGTGTGTTCGCTGAAGGTCACAGCTGGGTGGGGGCAGCCAGGTTAGACACTGGCTTCCTGCCTATAAAACAGGCACTCTAATGAGCAGGGTGTCAGAAGTCTGTGCTGTATAAATGGTGTGACCCCTCTGGGTTCAGGTTCTGTGACACCTCGCTGTTCTTCCTTAGCCCTCGCGGCAGCAGCTCTGCACCATCTGCATCTGGATCTGAAACAGTAAAAACAACATACCTGCAGAGACAGTCATGGCAGTGCTTGGATCATCACGTACTGTCCATTATAGACTTGAAGTACTGGACTGGCTTTTCTTATGATTGTTCTAGGGTGACTTTATTTTCTGGGCTTTAAAATATGAACCAATAAATGGAGTTCATGTGCAAGAAACAGTTGAAAAGCTATAGCTTGTAAGCTAATTAACTGGAATTTTGGGGCTGTTGCAGTGGTTTATGGGTATGATGGAACAAAGTTTAATCAAAGAAATATTTATGGTAGTACATTTGTTACTGAAAAGTACACCTGGCACCAAGTGATTGCTTTCCCAAAGAGATGGTGTGGCATTTAGTAATATGAATTAAGCAGCAGGACAAGGGGCAGCTATCACATTTATCTGTTAGACATAAACACAGAGAAAGAATCGAGTGAGTAGAACATAGGGCAAGGGTCGTGTTGTGTGTCAGTTTCCCTACTTCTGAGAGATGCCTCTCTTCATTGCCACCGCTGACAGTTCCAGGTGGGGTCAACCCCTCCACGCACCTTTGCTAGAGCAGGGAACCCTTCAGCCTGCCTTCTGGTGGGTGTATATGTGTTTCCCTCCCATGATAGATTTTTGAGTCACTTGTTGATAGACACCAGGGTGTTTTTTTCCTTGTTTGTTTTTTGAGTCGAGGTCTCACTCTTACGCCCAGGCTGGAGTGCAGTAGCACGATCATGGCCCATTGTAGCCTTGACCTACTGGGCTCAGGCAATCCTTCTGCCTCAGCCTCCTGGATAATTTTATAGGCATGTGCCCCCATACCTGGCTAATATTTTAGGTGTTTTGTAGAGATGAGGTCTCACCGTTGCCCAGGCTTGTCTTGAACTCCTAGGTTCAAATGATCCTCTCGCCTTGGCCTCCCACAGTACTGGGATGATAGGCATGAGCCACTGAGCCTGGCCTTGGCACCATGCTTTCTGTATTCCATTCTTTCTTATTAGTGAGCTCATTGCCCCAGAGGAACATACCTGTTGAGTGAAATGGAATACTATAGGTGTTCATATTCAAATGAAAATTATAACATGCACATGATCTAAAGCTAACTGAATAATTTGCTTTTCAGGGTAATTTGTGATATTACCCAGGAATGAACTTGATTGGTTGGTGGAAGACTGTTCAGGCCCCAAGTTCAGATTCCCACACGTGCCTGTCCTGGGGGCAATGGGTCTGCAGTGACTGTATTCTTTCTGGTTTCTTTTCATGGGTGGTGTTTAAGGGGAGTGGACTGGATGTGGGAAGGGGGTTCTGTCCTTGCTGAACTTGCCTTTCGGGCTGATGGCCCTCAACCTCTTTTTTTCTTCTTTTGGGCCTTTCTCCCTTACAACCAGATAACAAATGAAAGTAATTTTTAAAATTTTTTGATTTTTTATTTTTTTGAGTTGGAGTCTCACTCAGTCGCCCAGATTGGAGTGCAGTGGCTGCTCCCGGCCACCACAGCCTCGACTTGCTGGACTCCAGCGATCCTTCTGCCTCAGCCTTCCAAGTAGCTAGAACTACAGGCGCACACTACCATGCCCAGCTAATTTTTTTTTAATTTATTGTAGAAATGAGGTCTTGCCAAGTTGTCCAGGCGGGTCTTGAACCCGCTGGCTCGGGCAATTCACTCACCTCGGCCTCCCAAAGCGTGGGATTACAGGCTGAGCCACCGAGCCCAGCCAAAAGTAATTTTTAACAGCTGGTGTTTGATTTTTTTAAAATTATAAAGGTACAGATCATCTTTAAAAAGACTCAAGCAGCCTAGAAATAAAGCAAAAAAAAAAAAAAAAAGTCCCTATGTCCCAAACCCTCTAGTTTCGTTTTTAGCAATTTTTCTGCATCTTTACAGAAATCTTCTCTGTACATACAAACACTCTGGCTTCACTTGTTTTTTTGAGTCCTACCTAATGTTATGCATTAGACCTCTCTCACCATCTGGGTGTACAGCTTCATTCTTTTGGATGATGATGACATTGGGCTTAATTTTATGGCTGTGGCTTACTGTGTGTACTCTATTGATGGACAGTTAGGCTGTTACCAGTGTTCAGTATTAGAAGAAGTGCTCAAGTCAACAGCATGTAGGATAAAGTCCTAGGCATTGGAGCTACTTGAGACAAAGAGTAGTCATGCTTTATACTCTAGCCTCTGTTCCTGTCCTTGCCCCTCAGAAGATCGTCACTGTCACTGCCACCAGCAGCCTACAATAGCCCTGTCCCTGCCACCCGCTCCAGCACTGGGTGTTAGCAGACTTTTTAGTCAGTGTCAATTTGATAGGAAGAAAAGATGCTTATATTACTCTTCTGTTTTATATTTCTTCAATTATAAGTCGGCTTGAACATCTTTCCTTTGTATTCTGTCATTTGTGTTTAATTTCTATAAACTGTCACCTCTGCCCATTTTTCTGTGAGGTTGTTTTTTTCTAATTGCTTTAAGAGTTTTCCAATATTAAGAAAATTGACCCTTTGTCTTATATCTTATAATTTTTTCTCAGTTTATTGCTCTTTTCAGCTTGTTTTGGGTTTTTACCCTTTCTTTTTTTCTATAGAGACGTTTAAAGTTTTTACATGGTCGAATTTATCATATTTTCCTTTGCGACTTCTGGGTTTATGTTGTGCTTAGAAAGGTCTTCCACATTCCCGGATATTGCAGAATCATTTATTCATGTTCTTTTTCTACTTCAATGGGGTTAAACACATAAGCACACTAATTTTGTATGCACATTTGTATGTTTGTGTTGTCATAGGTAGGCTTTGCATTTTATTTAAAAGCATGCATTTTATTTTTTAAAAAATTCTTGTACCATCTTCAGTTAATTTTGGTGAAAGAAGTCAGGTGGGGACCCAACTTTATTTTTCAAGCAGAGAGTGACTCCACACCAGCTACTGAATCGTCTATTTTCTTAGATGGAGAATGTTTCTGAGCTGAAGCTACATTTATGACTATCAAATCCTGCACGTTTGCATTTCTGGGTCCCATACATGCTACAGGGGCTTGGCATTACGAGGCCGGGTGCCCTGCTGTCACGGTGTCATCAGCAGATAAGGCACCAACATGTGAAGTGACCAAGCTCAGCTGGTCCATGGATGCTCTTCCTGTGTATGTCTGTGCCTCGTTCCTCTTCTGGAGTGTTCTCTAGATGAGTAACTGCAGTAAGATGACAGGGTTGGTGTCGCTGGGCAGTGTCATCTTGCTGGTGACTTGAAGGGTTCCTTTGACGTCTGTGTAGACGAATGCTGTCCTGTACTTGCACATGCTATGAATACTCAGTCTTGTGGTCTGTAGCCCTTGGACGTACCTTCACACTGGTCAGTCATACTTCTGAGTTTGCCTCAGAAGATCTGGTTACAAGATAAACATTTACTCTCTTTGTGCCTTTCTGCAACCTTGAGTATTTTATACTCACTTCTCATTGTGCAGAATCCTTTGTGGTTATTTTACATATTTATGGGAGATTATTTTGTATTAGGTGGAAGTCTTTTTTTCTTTTTTTTTTTTTTTTTTTTTTTTTTTGAGACAAGGCTTTGCTCCATCACCCAGGCTGGAGTACAGTGAGGCAACCATAGCTTACTACAACCTTGACCTCCTGGGTTCAAGCGACTCTCCCTGACTCAGCCTCCTGAGCAGCTGGAACTACAGGCCCACGCCACCATACCTTACTAATTTAAAATGCGCGCATGTAAGCTGGGCTCAGTGGCTCAGCCTGTAATCCCGTGCCTTTGGGAGGCTGAGGTGATTGGATTGCCTGAGCCTGCGGGTTTGAGACCCGCCTGGGCAGCGAGACTTCATCTCTACAATAAATCAAAAAATCAGCCGGGCGTGGTAGCACATGCCTGTAGTTCCGGCTACTTGGAAGGCTGAGGCAGAAGGATCGCCGGAGCCCAGCAGGTCGAGGCTGCGGTGGCCGGGAGCGGCTACTGCCCTCTAGTCTGGGCGACAGAGTGAGACTCCAACTCAAAAAAATAAAATTAAATTAAAAACAAAAAATAAAATGTGCGCATGTGTGTATGTGTGTGTTTGTGTGTAGAAGGAGGTCTCATTATGTTGTGCAGTCTGGTCTCAAAACTCTTGGACTCAAGGCATCCTCCTGCCTCAGCCTCCTGAGTAGCTTGAACTGTAGGCAAGCACCGCTATGACCAGCTTTTGGTGGAAATCTTTAAGCCAACTCATCATATCTTAAATTTGGCATAGTATGACCATTTAAAGCAAAATTGCAATGATGTGAGTTGCAAGTTCTCAGAGTATAGAAAGCAACGTCAGCTGGTTACTGTGGTGATAACAGTTGGGGGTATCCTTATGTTCAGGTAGCAGAGACAGGCTCATTGAGAATAGTTGGTGGGAGCCCCCTTTTCCTCCAAAAAGTGACTAAATCGTCAACTATTTAGAGGAAGTGAAGTTCCATTTTCCTAAACTGTTGCATATTTAAAAGATAAGTGGTTGCTTATAAGCAAAACTAGGTGAGTTAGTGAAAAATTATAATTCACAATAAACCTACACTGAGTCTAAGTTTTATTTAATAAGTAGGAGTTAATTATGCATTGTGGGAATTTGAGACAGTTTGAAGAGATTTAATTTACTGAAAATTTGGCTTGAAATATTATTTGAGTTGGGGTCTTACTCTGTCGCCTTGGCTGGAGTGCAGTGGTATGATCATGATGATCAGGGCTCATGGCAACCTCGACCTCCTGGGATCAGGCAATCCCCCTACCTCAGCCTCCTGAGTAGCGGTACCATAGGCATATACTACCACACCTGGCTAATTTTTTGACTTTTTATAGAGACAAGGTCTCCCTATGTTGCCCAGGCTGGTCTTGAACTCCTGAGTTCAAGCAATCCATCCACCTTGGCCTCCCTAAGTGCTGGGACCATAGGCATTAACCACCGCACCTGCCTTGAAATACTGTTGATGCTAAAAGTCCAAATCCTTTTTGGTCACAGGAGAGTGGTTGTTTTTTATTAATAGTCTTGCTACTAGGTATGAGAAGATGTTTAAGTCCTTTACCCAAGCACTAACCTTTTGTTCCTTGAGGTCACTGTTGAATGCTGCTCATTTTTTAGTCCATATTACTTGGCACATAGACACCCTGTATGTGTTTCTAGAATGCATGGATGGTTGCAGGAATGAAGTCGTGAGTACAAGCTTTCTATATCCCCTTCATCAGCAAATTTGATGACCTTCTTCAGAATTCAACCAGCATGTGATGACTGCTAAACCTCAGCCTGGTTAAGGCTACTGCCTAGGCCGGACCATGGCCTTCTAGCTGGTTCCTACCTCTCACTTGGGCAGAACTGTGTCCTCCCATTGGTTCCTGTCTCTCATCTGAGCAAGACCATGGCTTCCTGCTGGTTCCCCATCTCTCACCTGGATAGGACCATGGCCTCCCACTGGTTCCCCATCTCTCACCTAGATAGGACCATGACCTCCCACTGGTTCCCCATCTCTTACCCAGACAGGACTGTGGCCTCCTGGCTGGTTCACTGTCTCTCACCTGGACAGGACCATGGCCTCCTGGCTGGTTCCTTGTCTCTTACCTGGACAGGACCATGGCCTCCTGCTGGCTCCCTTTTTCTCACCTAGACAGGATGGTGGCCTCCTCGCTGGTTCCCCAATTCTCACCTGGACAGGACCATGGCCTCCTGGCTGATTCCCCATCTCTCATCTGGACAGGACTGTCACCTCCTGGCTGGTTTCCCATCTCTCACCTAGACAGGACTGTGGCCACCTGGCTGGTTCCCATCTCTCACCTGAATAGGACTGTGACCTCCTGGCTGGTTCCTGACCGTCACTCCCTGCTGGTTCCTGTCTCTCACCTGGGCAAGACTGTGGCCTCCTGACTGATTTCCCATCTCTCACCTGGACAGGACCGTGGCCTCCTGACTGATTCCCCCCTCTCACCTGGGGCAGGACCATGGCCGCCCACTTGTTCCTGTCTCTCACCTGAACAGGACTGTGGCCTCCCGCTGGCTCCCTTTCTCTCGCCTGGACAGGACCATGACCTCTTGCTGGCTCCCTGTCCCTACTTTTGCCTCCTGAAAGCCTCTCCACACAGCAGCCAGAATGTTGCTTTTGGAGGTTAGGTGTGCCCACTCCACTTGGAACTCTCTGGTGACTTTCATGTCACTCAGGCGTGAAAGGCCACATCCTTATGGGGCTTACCAGGCCCTGCTTCTCTGTACTCAGGCTCATCCCCCACTCCTTCCCTGGAGCCATCGGTTTTTCCTCTCCCCCTCCCCATTCTGTCCTGGTGACTTTGACTTTCTCACTATCTCTGGAGTGCCAGGCATCTGTTCCTTGACCAGGGCTCTGAACTAGCTGCTTGCTGGCCTGGAACACTTTCCCTAGATACTGCATGATCCACTTCCTCACTGTCTTCTCTCTCTCTAGAGTGTAAGCTCCATGAGGGCAGGACTTTGGTTTGCTTTTTTTTCTTTTTTCACTTTGATTTAATTTTCTTTTTTCACTGTTCTATCTCAGTGCCCAGAACAATGCCGACTATATGGTGGGTACTTTGAGATGAGGAAGGTGGAAAGAGTAAGGAAAGACTCAGGAGAGGAGGCAGCAAGCTACATTAAAACTCATGGATAAGCCGGGCTCGGTGGCTCAGCCTGTAATCCCGCGCCTCTGGGAGGCTGAGGTGAGTGGATTGCCCGAGCCCGCGGGTTCGAGACCTGCCTGGGCAGGCGAGACCTCATCTCTACAATAAATCAAAAAATCAGCCGGGCGTGGTAGCGTATGCCTATAATTCTGGCTACTTGGAAGGCTGAGGTGGAAGGATTGCCGGAGCCCAGCAGGTTGAGGCTTCGGTGGCCGGGAGTGGCCACTGCACTCCTGTCTGTGCAACAGAGTGAGACTCCAACTCAAAAACAAAAAAAACAAAAAACTCATGGATATGCAGGTGTGGCCACAGCAACCGTGACCTCTGGTCTTCCCAAATCATTAGATGCACCTGAGAAGGGCTTTGAACTTGACATCTTTTCTGGTAGCTTCCTGTTAATGGCTTTCTAACCTCTGCAATTATGTTTCCATTTCTTTCTCTTGCCTGGGAAAAATGCCTTTGCTGTAATTGACTCCCACCTGGCGCAGGAGCGTGACAAATGACATATGATATACTGCTTGAACTTTCTGCCGCTCCACATAGCAGCGAGCTTGTTCTCTCAGAAGCTCCTATGAGTCGGTCACTGCCATGGTGCCATGTGGCTATGAGCCTCTGGTGGGCTAGGTGTACTGTTGGTGTGCTGGGTCACCCTGGCCGCCCTCCCTGGGGCTGCCTCTCCCCCTTGCTGGGCCTGTGCTCCTCTTCATGGCTTTCCTTTTGGATTGCATGTTGCTTTTGACAGAATCGCTGGCAGCATATGGCCTGTTATGATCCTCTTCTCCCCAGCTCTACCATTTTGTGTATCTGTGACACGCTGCAGATTTTGTGAAGATTGCTTCATAATATTTGTTTACCATCTGCTGCTCTCTATTTGGTATCTTGCTAGGATTTTTTCCTCCATTTTAAGTGACATTAGCAAAATCCAGCCAGTACATCGACTTTCTGGTTCTACTTTTGCTTCCTAATGTGCTGGAAAATCGTGTTACTTTGCTCCAGGCAACCGGAGGAGCCTGGAGTTGCGCGTGAGCCCGAGTGTGGGATGTACCCCCCTTTCTTGGTCATATCCAGTAATGCGTTCTTGGTCAGATGGCAAAGAGCCTCCATGTATAAGGCAGAGAAAGTTCCAGTTATTTTTCTGCTTCTTTCCACTCAGTCTCACTACTTCCTAGTACTGTTCTCCAACATGTTTCTGCCTTGAAACTCTATGTGACATTTTAGTGAGTGTGTACGAGTCAGGATTCCAGCCGGGGTGATTTTCATAGCTAATCCAGTTTGCTAGGCACATAACTGGAGTCCTTCCTAGATGGAATGTATGTGTCCAGCGTTTGTTCAGAAAAGCATTTTGTTTACTGTTGTCCTGAACTATATCACTGACTTCCCACACCTATCAGTTCACTTTTGGCCAGAGTCAGCATTCTCATGGCTGGGGTTGCTTTTCCAACTCAGCCTCCTCTTGGAGACTTTGTTAAAGCACAGCACAGATACCAAAGAGGGCGATGGACGCCTCATAGGGCACAGCTCAGGACGAAGCCGCCACCTGCACGAACGCGGTCAGTTGTACCACTGGGAACCTGAGTTTACCCAGGCTTTAGTGGGATGGCTCAACTTGCCCGAAGTCTCTGTGTCAGAGGCAGACCTGTGTGGGGTGGCTCCTGCATGCCGTCATGGATTGGCAGCCGTTGCTCCTCTGCCATGGCCTTCAGTGTTCTACCCACTTAAAGCAAGTGCCTTGTGGGGTTTCAGGGCTGCCTTTTATGGAGCTTCTCTGCAAGGCATCATTCTGGTAGCTGACTTCACTTTTTTTTTTTCCTTGTGAAATAATACCT
Source organism: Carlito syrichta (assembly GCF_000164805.1). Classification (NCBI taxonomy): domain Eukaryota; kingdom Metazoa; phylum Chordata; class Mammalia; order Primates; family Tarsiidae; genus Carlito; species Carlito syrichta. The sequence goes on from NW_007046029.1 coordinate 608,053, forward strand.
CAAGAGATTTCATAGAAATCTCAAATTCCAGAATACTTTATTTTAAGTAGCCTTACAGGTTCAAGCTCTGGCTTTGACAAAGAACTCTCTCTGCTCTTTGTTTTTAATTTTGATTTAGAGAAATTGTGATTTAAAACATCTTTCCAAAATCTGTGCCTTCTCTTTGGAAATTCTAAGAAGGGTTTTCCCTGTTTTGGTTTTTTTTTTTTTTTGAGTCAGAGTCTGTCTGTCGCCTAGGCGGAGTGCAGTGGGATGCTCATGGCCACTGCAGCCTTGACCTGCTTAGGTTCAGGCGATCCTCCCACCCTAGCCTTCCAAGTAACTGGAACTACAGGTGTGCTCTACCATGCCTGGCTAATTTTTTTTTTAATTTATTGTAGAGACAAGTCTCACCAAGTTGTCCAGGCTGGTCTTGAACCCCGGGCTTAGGCAGTCCTCTTGCCTCAGCCTCCCAAAGTGCTGAGATCACACGCTTGATCCACCATGCCTGACCAGCTCCTGCATTTTAAAGAAAACTTTTGACTTAGCCTTGCAATGTTCATTTCTAGAACCCACGTAGAAACTCCCTTTTTCTCTTTCTGCAGCTAGAGTAGCATTTCTCCCAATTGGCCCTAGTGAGTCTGTACCTAAAATGAAAGAAAGAAAGAAAAGTGCAGGATTTGCATCGGGTCCTTAGGAGTGAGACTCCGCTCAGTACGTGCCTTCTTTGCGTGTGTGACTGGTATGTGCCTTCAGCCCTGAAGTAGGCAGCTCTTGGTTGTGCAGTGCTGGTAGTGACTGTCGACAATACCCGCTGAGACATGCACCCTAGTGATGCCAATGCCATCGAGCTGGGGAGCTTTGTGGAAGTGGGCCAGGGGTCCAGAAACGAGCACTGGGAAGGAGGCCAGCAAGAGCTGCAGGCTTGGCCACAGGTGGGGCGGCCACGGCTGGCTTCCCGTGGTGTCCAGCCACTGTGGGCTGCTGTAGGGGACAACAGGCTTGGAAACAGGCCGCCTGGGAAGGAGCAGGAGCTTCCTCCTTGGTCCCCATGGCCCGGCCAGGCAGGAGGGAGGCCTGCTGGCCTGTGGTGGGGAAGATTCCTGTTGGAGTAGCCTGTCCTAAGCAGGCATGCACACTTACACTCTTCACAGTGGCAGATGCATCTGGCTCTCCAGGCCTGGGAGCAGAACGTGCTTTGCATCTGACCAGATCAGCAGTATGTGCCCAAGAGTGACCAAGACATCACGGTAGCGCTTGTTACCAGCACCCCAGAGTGGAGCCCTCCTCACCCAGAGCCCATCCTGTCTGGAGCCCGCCCTGCCCTGTCTAGGTTGTCATCTCGAGAGGCCAAGGCTGTTGCTCACCATGCTTTGGCATTTCTCTTTCAGCTGTGCATTTAGAGTCTCCCACACAGGCTGTTCTCAGGCTGACGGATCTTTCCCTTTAGAAGGAGGAAGGAGCTCACAGTATTCAGAGTCATTCTGGGACCTGCCTGGTGGTGGGGTGGGGTGGGGTGATTAGGCCACCATTCCAGTTTGGGTTAAAAATGAGATTTGCTATTCTCAGCTGGTCTGTTTTCATGTTCTTAAAGCAGTTCTGAAGAGAGGTCTTAAGACTGTTAAATTATTTTGATATAGCATGATTTGCCATTTGATGCTTACTGTAGTCAGTGAGTATCCAAGATAAGAGAGAGAAACAGAGACAGAGAGACAGAGACAGAGTGAGACAGAGAGACAGAGATAGAGACAGAGACAGAGAGGAGCGAGAGACAGACATAGAGAGAGATAGACAGACACAGAGAGACAGAGAGAGAGGCAGAGAGAGACAGAGATAGTGCATGAGTAAGTGGTGACTGTACCGTGGCCACAGGAGAGCCTGGCGGAAACTGCCTTGCCAGCTGAGGCTCACTAGGCCTGGTTCTTCAGTGAGAGGGAAATGTAATGTCAGCGTTGTCCATGTTGTGGAGTCGTGAAGCAGGTGTTGCAAATGAAGCCTTGTGTTCAGGAAATGTTAGCCATTTCTATCGTGTGGTTGGGACACAGTAGTTTGCCTGGGAGAGAGTAAGGATGGAGACATAGAGGGCTGAGGTACTGAGTGGGACATTTAAGAAATACTAATAGTAGAACAAGACTGGCCTCTCTTTGTGTGTCTTTTTTCTTTTTTTTTTTAGAGTAGGGGGTCTCGCTTTTGTCACAAGTGTAGTGGCACGATCATGACTCACTGCAGCCTCAAAACTCCTGGACTGAAGTGATCCTCTTACCTCAGCCTCCTGAGTCACTGGGACTGTAGGCATGTACTACCATGCTGGCTAAAGTCTTAATTTTTTTTGTAGAGAAGGGATCTCACCATGTTGCTCAGGCTGGTCTTAAACTCTTGTGCTCAAGTAGTCCTCACACCTCAACTTCCGAAAGTGCTGGGATTACAGGCATGAGTCACCACACACTTCTTTGGTTTTAAAGTTCCCAAACCAAACTTGTTTCGTCACACTCCAGGTATTGTACTTTAACCTAGGTGTATATCGTGAATGACATGAGCAATATTTTAATTTTCAGATGAACCTAAAAGAAAGTTTAGCTGTATATTGAGATTCTGATTATGTTCTGAACCAAACCAGAACAACAAAGTAAGAATCCCAACACACCAAAAATGTGGTGTTGAGGGTTCGGATATCACAGTATAAAAAAACCATTTGTGCTGTGTTCCTCCCCAGCATGGCTTCCGTGCTTTAAAAAGCACCAGTCTTATCACTTGCATTGTTGCTTTTTAAACAGATGAAGATGAAGACGGTGACCGGATTACAGTGAGGAGTGACGAGGAAATGAAGGCCATGCTGTCATACGTAAGTATGTCATAAGGAGTACTGTTTTAAAATGGGAATGCAGTCGAGGCTGCCGTTTCCAGGGCAGAGTGGAAGCATGTGAGACACAGTTACCACATGTTTTTCTATATAATAGATACGACTTTCAAGGATTTCCTTATGTGACAGTTAAGGGCATTCCTTCCAAAAGACACTTACTGATCATATCATGAACATTAAGGAGAATGCATCTTAATGACTTTTGTATTAGGTATGGTGCAGACTAAATGGACTATCAATTTGCTGTATTTTTTATGCAGTACTTAAAGTAACGGCTCATTAAAAATGAACCCCTGGGCTCTAAAAAATTTTTCAAAATCTACTTTCAACTGGAGATCTCGTTCACCCTTCCAGACTGTGGTTATAATGTAGCTGCAGGCTTAATATGGATACATGGTTTAAAGATGTACTGGCGGTTCTGTTATACACTACCCATCCTGCCCCGCCTGAAAATGAGCCACTGGATTACTGAGTGATTTGAATAGATCCCAAAACAACTTTTCTTTTGTGTTTCAAATTGTAGTGAAAATTTGAGTTAACGTTTGTCTGGTACTGAAGTAGGGAAACAAGAAAAGAGTCCATGCCTAAAGCTTCCATCCTAGGCTTGAATATTCCCCTGTGACAAGGAGGCAGAGTTTACGGCCTTGACCTGCGGCTTGCTTCTCCAGTTTTATCTTACTGCATCTGAGTCTGTGATGCTCACAGTACCTTCCCATAGTCTGGCAGGAAGAGCACTGGCCTGGAAGTCCAGGGCCACGCAGGCCAGGGCTCTGCTGCGGCTCCTGGCCTCAGGCAATCACTTAACCTCATCTGTCAATTGTGGATAATAATACTTGTCTTTTATGCTGCACAGGGTCATTGTGATGATCAGATAGGATAATGGATGTGAAGGCCCTTTGAAAAGTTAAAAGTTCCATACAAATGCAAAGTGGTGTTATGGTGGCTACTGGGGCCCTGCTTTTCCATGAGCCAGCAATTGGGTTGTGTATTCTTGATAGACTTCAACTTCAACCAGGATATTGTTTCATTGTAATGAAAACTGTGTGGGTTTCAGCCAATAGTTTTAGTTTAGGGTAGCAGGAAGGAGAACAAAAAGGATGGGATGATTAACAGAGCGTTGCATTCCAACCAGTACAGAGTGGGAAAAGTCAATTTCCCATTGACTTCCCATTAACTTATGTGCAAGTCTTTGTGTACTGAGAATTTAGAGCTGGGCTCCTCAGCACTTTGAAAGGCGGGGTAGGATTGTCTGCTGAAAAGATCCAGCACCAGTATTGATAAATGGGCTAACTCTCCAGAGGATGGGACATGCTTATTTTTAGAACATACACATACACACAGATGGGTTCTGATTTTCTTGCATATGTCCATTGCAGAGAACTGACATCAGTACATTTTCATTCCGTATTCAGCATAAGCACACACAAAAGACATATATTTTTGGTACAATCTTACAAATTGTGCTTTCTGAAAATGTGACTGGATATGATCATGGTGATAATACTTATTATTTTCATTTCTAAGTGCCCGTTATATGCAAATACTTGAGGTGCTTAAATTTGTTTGAGTTTTAATAATCACTCTGTGAGATGGATGTTATCGTTTATTTTTTAGATGAAGAAGCCATGCCTGAGAACCATGGCAGGGTCTCAGAGCCATTGTGAATGTGGATGTGGATGTGGATGTGGATGTGGGTTTGAGCTCAGCTTCTCCTCATGCCAGAAGAACTATTGCCCATTTACTGTTTACTCTCTCTCCTTCCTCCTTGCAAATTTATATTGGAATCTTTTAATATCATCACCATTATTATATTTCCAATGATTTGTGTTTTCATAGAACCTTAGCTGTGATATCAGTACCTTGTATTCCTTACAACTTAAGCTTATTTTTTCAAATGCAGTGTTGAATTATTTTTGTGTTTTGTTTGTAGGAGAATGTTAGAGTCACGATTTATAACCTTATATTACATGTCCTTAATTTAAAAGTTCCCAAGATTTTCTTTTAGTCTGAATAGAAGTCATCTATCTCATTGATTCCCACATGTTTGGATCTCAAGATCAAATCGATTTTTCATTTTTTGTTAGGGGACAGATGTAGGCATGGTAACTTTTAATTTTGCCAAATAGAAAGATTAATAAAATATGTAAATTAATACAAATTATATATTACCATTATTTTATTAATGAAGAAAAATAGTAGGAGTCGTCTTAAGAGTAATGCAGTGGGCAGGACATGATCTCAGAAGATGATCATTTCTTTAAAGTAAGTAGATTTTGTTTTACATAAAACTCACTACATTACCCTTGTTTTTCCCTCCTTTACTGTGGACGGCTGAGAGCCTCCTGGATCTGCATGGGGTTGTGGGTTGTGGCTGGCAGGGCAGGTCCAGGCTTCCTCATAAATTCACTAATAAATATTGATGCAGAGAACCTGAGGTCCCCAAAGTTCAACACACGTAAGGTAGAGGGCCACTTTGCTGATGTCATGTCAGCAGAATGTTTTGAAATGAAACATCTGAGTGAGCACATTTTAAGTCATTTAAAACTGAGGTGAATTCCCTTTTCTGCTGTCTCTTGCCGCGGTCCCCCCTACTCCCACATACCCTTTATTTACGTCAGGTTATCCATGGTTGAGTGGAAGGCAGAGAGTCTGATAGCATCTTCTGCAAAAGTGCAAACAAGATTGGTTGGCAGTCGCTTGACGTGTCTTAGGATTGGAATTCCTTTGGGTTCCAATTTTGCCATAAAGAGAACCATGTGAACCTAATCTTACAATAGATTTTGATTGATAGTCCTGTGATTACCAACCTATTATTACAAAATTGCATTGGTCTTTATTTTGGGGTTCAGTTTAGCTCTGAAGTTTGACTCCAGGATTTGGTGTGGTGCATAGGGAAGATACTGACGGGACCACATTTTTATTGTAAAAAAAAAAAAAAGCCAGCTTAGTTTTTCATGAAATTCATTAGTATTTTTTTAAAAACCATATGGGAGAAAGCAAAAATAGAAACACCTTTACTATTAGGTCTCTGGTCATTTGTTTCCACTGATTACAGAGGTCAAGTGAATAAAAAGCCTGTCTCTGTATAACAATAAGAACACATTTGCAACCTCTGAGTTGAAACTTGCTGAATTACTTTTTTCCTCCTTAGATGCAAGCATTTTCTGGCTTTGAGCCAATACAAGTGTAAGTTTTTATCAGTAATTTAAATAGATTTTCGTATTAGACCTGAAAATGTTGCCTTTTTAATTGAAAACTTATCAATTATTTAGATCACAAGCAGCCTGAGACCGTTAATTTTATGAGTGCTATAATCATGGCATACAGTGGGTTTTGATCCATGTGACACAGGGAATATTGTGTTATGGTGAGGATTTGTCATGATGCTAGGTTTTTGTGTTGTTAAATAATAACCAACATATTAAGCCAGTCTGTTGTCACATGTTAGTGCCATTTTATGTAAGTTATTTAGAAGTTGTATTCTTTTCTTCATTAGATATATTTTTAAGAGATAATGAGAAGAAAACAAAGCTATAATAAATTGTCTTTTAAGAAAATGTAAAGTAATTTGGTCTCCAAGGAGATATTTAATGTATTGAAAGAATTCAGCAGCCGAGTGTTATTACAGCACCATTGCGATAGCTCTCTGCGTTTTGTTATGAGTTTGTGTTAATCAACAATCTGTTTTTATAGCGTAGTTTCTTGTAAGTTATGTTGTTAGAATATTCCACTTCTGGGATCATGGCTTTTCCTCTGACACTATTGTATCTTTTTAATTCCTCCATAAAGTATTTTTTTAATTAGAATTTGAAATGTTTTATTAGTAAAAAAAATATGCACAACCTCCAGATTCTGAAAACTAAATACCTGATCATTGCTAATTAAATATTCCCTCAATGTAGCTTAAGTTTGTTGTTGTGTTCTTGTTTCCCCCCTCGTTTTCTAGAAAGATTGAAGATGGTGAGCTGCTTCCGTCTCTTTTTCTACTGTTGTGTGGGAGTGCTGCTGCAGCCATTGCTGGGATGGTCATTTTACTTATTAACCTCTTCTTTTGGATGACCATTTTAGTAAGAAACTCAGCCAGTATGTTTTACCTTGAAAAGGATTTGTATTTGTTTCTCCTAAATCCTGTGTGTGGTAAGGATTTGACAGCTGATTCTCTTGATGCCAGAGGCTGGTGTGAGTGGAGCACATATGAACGAGGACATGTCAATATTTTGCCCTTCTCTCTTTATGCCATCTTCTCCACGTTGAGGGGTTTGGGATGACTCACTGTGACACCTCTCTATGTGGCAGAGGCCTTGTATGTCAGGGGCGTGCACATATTCCCTTGCCTACCCTTGACCACAGAGGAATTGTCGGATGCTGTATACTGGGAGGAAAATGCCCTTTGGCCTGTGGGGTGCAATGTTTTGGAATGTAATTGGCTTTATCTTAGTGTGCATAGCTTGGAGGTTGCTCTGAAAACATGCCAGGACTCAAGGGGACTTGGAAGGGCGCCTTTGTGGTCTTGTCCAGCACTTCATTTTACTGTTGCTATCCTGTGAGATAAGCTTCAGAGATCAGTTGGAGATCACGTGGCTAATTAGTTAAGAGGAAGGCCTGGACAAGACCCCAGTCTCTTCACTCCTGGTTGTCTAAATAAGGGTTTTGCTTCTGTGTCTGTTGAGGCCTTGCTAAAGAAGCTTTGCAAATACTACTTTTCTCTTATTGGTAAAAGTCATGCTTTTACTGGAATGTCTGGGTTCCTGAGTTTGGACAGGAATATAAAAAATACTCTCTGGGCATCTGAAGTTTAAAAAATTTTTGTCCTTACCCACAAGGCTGCATTTTAGGGGTTGAATGTTTAATAGCCTTAGGACCTTTGTTATTAGGAAGTTTCCTTTAAAGAGCAAAGAGGTTAGAAGCTCATTTTCCAGATGGTACTTTCAAATATGTCCCCTACTAAATGGTTCCTGCTTTGAACTGACTTTGCAGGTAGCAGCATCAACTCAACCTCCAGTGAAAACTTAGTCCCCTCATTCAGTGCAGTGTTTCCAAACAGCTGATGGTACAGTCTGTTCTTCAGGCAAGGTGGAGAAGTGATAAGAAGAGAAAGGGAAGCCGAAGGTGTTTTGGAAATGGGTTGGTTTGTGTACTCAAACAATGACCTGTGTAGCTGTAAGTCAAGTTCTCATTTTGTTGTGTTTTCTCATCCTAGTCAGAGAATAAAACTTTTCTTCACAGGCAGACCATCTTAACCCTCTTCTTTGCGTTCCGTGGGATGTTGGAACTCTCTTGAACCAGTGATAAAAGTGTGGCCAACCCTCACCCAGCCCCCGCCGTGGTACATTTTGGGGCACATTTGGGTAGTGAGGGCAGAAGCACACTCAGATTTGCATCAGAACTGGGGGTTTTATTGAAAGCAAAGGAAAAGATGATACTGGGTAGACCCGACCCTCAGTGGTACCAGGGCACTCTGGGACTGCTGGGACGGGAGCCTTGGCCCACTGCGTTTTGTCGTTACGTGACTCTGCTCCCAACCCAGCCCAGCCCAGCCCATCCCCGTGGAGGGTGCATGTCACCTATTTACAATGGAATATCCATTTGGCTTGCTGGCTTGTGACCTGATGGTTCTGCTTTATTTAAGTGACAGCTTTCCTGAAGCTACCACTTAAACTCTCCTGCTTTAGTGGGAAGCAGAATTGCTACAGCCTAGAGCTCAGGTGAAAGTTTGGGTGAGAGGTCAGGCTCCACCTAAGCTGACCGTGGTAATGCCTTGGAAATGCAACTGAGAGGGCCCTGCATGTTGTGGATGTGTCGCTGGATACACATCTTGGCTTCTTCTGCCAACACGGTACCTGCAACCAGGCCAAGTTGAGTTGTGTCTGCTGTTGGCTGCCCAGATTTCCATTAGAACCATCTGGAGCTCCCCAAAGTCCATCATGGTTTCATCCAAGTGGTAGTATCATTCACCTTGGCCAACTTGCTGTCATTTTTACTTTCAAATCATTAATAACTACATCTGTCCAATAGCATGCGCCTATAAGCAGGCCTCAGTGTTGTGACCTGTTGACCTTTGCGTTGTGATTTTCTTTCGCATCATCTGATCAATCCGTGGCCTTATGTGGGCCCTCACTGAATTCCTTCAGGAAGAACTTGTGTTCCCATAGCCTCCTGTGACCGTGAGTTATTCAGAAGTCAGGGACCTGGAACCAGGTAGAAATGCAGCTATTAATTTGGTATTCAGAACAGACTGGCTTCCTATGTTATTTTTGAGCACAGGGTCAGTTGTGTGCTTTGTGGGCGGTCAGCATTGCAGAAGAAAAGCCTCTTAATATAAAGTGTAATAAATAATTGAAAGAAGGTGTAACTGGGACATCTGAGTGCTGTTGTAATTGAATTTGTAGCCGTTCAACACAGCTAAGATGGTTGGGTCCTTCACTGGGAAAACTAATAAATTAACTATGGACTTCAGATAGTTGGTTAGTTTATTGATTATTGCTGTAATTACTGACCGAGCTACATATAATGGGGTGTACTTGCAGTATTGACAAAACAGGAATTTGAAATTTTTATTGTTAGTAGGAAAAAGCCAGCCTAAGTGTTCTTATAAGTGAAATGTGGCACCAATTATGCTGTCCCTTCGAAGCATCCACAGAGGGATTCAGGAGACCATGCGTCACATGCATACGGAAGAGCTACAGAGCCTGTGAGACCTGCCGAGTACGCTGGAAGGTGTGACCTGAGAGCAGCCACTGTGTCTGCGCTGGTCCTCCTTGCCTCCTTCCTGGAAGCGTCTGTGGAACACCTGTCATGGGCGAGACCCCTCACACCGGTGATCTCTTAGGTTTTTGGAGGCATGGTCCTTTTTGGAAATTTAAGAGAAGTTTATTCTTTTCCCCCCAAATTCACATGTTGCAGCATTTCACATACCAGGAGCGTCAAGGGGCTTCTAAAGCCCATAGAGATCCCAGGCTGATGAGAAGAAAGTAGACTAGTCATGCTTCCTGCCCGTGCTGAGATCCAGAAAGGAGAAACGGATAGTGTTCCTCTAATGCCCTTTCGTTGTGGTGTTTCTAGGATCATAGTAATAGAGGGAAAGGGAGTACTTATGTTCTGCTTCTGTCCTTGGTCCAGATATCTGTGGTGTTGTCTCCTCTGTGGGGTGGACGTGCATCTTCTGGGTCCTCTTGCTTGAAAGTGGGAGGGTCGTAGCACTGTGCCTGGTTTCAGTGTTGTTTTTTAGTATTTTATAAGGTTTCCCATACACCAGCTCCTTTAATTTTGATCTTCCTAACACCTTGACAAGACGAGCAAGGCAGATCTGTCTTCATTTTGTGTTTGAGGAGACTGAGGCTCACCCAGGCGCATGCCTTCTTAAAGTCATGTACCTGGAGGTGGAGAACTGGGGTCTGCAGCCCCTCCCTCTGGATGGCCCCCTTGTTCATATGCCACTTTTTTTTTGTCATCAATAAGAAATTTACTTGTTTAAAAAAAATACAAATGCTGGCAATGTCCAGAAAAATTTAGCAGGTTTATTTATAACTGTTACAAAGTTGAACCACTGAAACTTGTTCACTGAAATATTTTGACTCGCATTCATGTTTTATATCCCCGCTTTTGTATTAAAAACTCACACACAAATGAAAATGGGAAAAATGCCAGTACCTGATTTCTGGCACCAATTTCCACTTGCAATCGTATAACTTAGGTATCTTCTGACTCCGTGGTGGGAGGAAAAAAAATCTAATGTTCAGAACTATCAATAACAGGAAGAAGAGATTTTTTTTTGTTGTGAGAATAAAATGTTTCCCATCAGATTTAAGTACGTTCTCCACATATATGACACTAGCTGGTTGTTTTTTAGCATAATTGTTACAGCTTTGGCATGGACAGCACACAGGCTAGTATCTTCAAAAAGGCCAACTAGATAGGTTCACTTGCCTCTTGCAAAGCACCAATAGCTGCGCTCTGGAAGCGCAGATCTGTTTTTAAGTCCTTAGCAATTTTTCACACCAGATGCTTCTGCACATCAGAAGTTCAGTGGACTTCTGATCATGTCTAATTTCACAGAGTGCCCCAGCACCAGGCCTGTCATGATGAGAGTTCTTTACCCCTCCAGTAGAGGGCACACTCTAGCTAGTGGCTGTTGTAGCCAGTTGCATCCTAGGTGCTTCACCACCAGTCAGTTTGCGGGCAATCTTCTTTGTATGAACCATAGCTTAGAGACCTCCTTACTTACCCCTCTTCTCCTTCAACTGGAGCTTGGTAAGCTTAGCAGTTTTCCAGTTGGGTGCTGTGGTAGGTGATGGAGTGAGTGATGAATGAGGGGCCTCTTGGGCCAGCCAGGAGATTAACCAAAAGGAACCAGAATCCTCTTGGGAGGATAGGACAGCCCTACATCCCCAGGCAGAGGCGATGCCATAGCACGCTGAAGCAGTAGGTGCCTGTAAGCATAAAGGAGCGCCCTATCTGGCCTGGGAACCCAGAAGGCTTCCTAATGAGGGACGTGTCCAGGTGGGGTGAGTCAGGACCAGGGGACTGGACAGTAGCTGGGGCAGAGAGCTCAAAGGTCAGAGACTGCCCAGGGAGTTCCAGAGGAGTGGCCGTGATTCCAGACAGGTTGGAGAGAGGTGTGAGAGGAGGCTGGGAAAGGGGCTGGATCCTGGAAGCCTTGAGCTCCAGGGAGCAGACAAGTGGCAGGTCATAATACCCACACCTCCCAGGGCCACTTCCCAGGATGGTGTGGTGAGAACACCCAAAGCACAGAAGTATGACAGGGACCGTGGGGCTGGTGAGAAGTTGGCAGAGTGGAACAACAGGGATGGAATGTGGGAGAAGGGACGAGTGGTGGCCTGGGTTACTCTGGTTGGGAAGCGGGGTTGTGCGTATTTCCTGAGACAGTGGACAGGTCCGAGGATTAGGGCGGGGGCTGTAGGGATTCAGTATGGGGCCTGTTGAGTTGATGAGGCTCTGACACCTGTGGGCATGTTTCGAACCTTAGGAGAGAAATCCAGCTATAGACATATTTGTTATTCCTTGACTCCTAACTGGTCCCATGACTCCTCTGGTGATGGAAAGCTTTGAAATGGCTGAGGTGACTCAAGGATGCATAAAATGAGAAGGTGGAGGTGGGACAACAGTAGTTCTAGCACTTGAAGGAGGTGGGGAGGACTGCCTAGGCAACCCAGAGGGGCAATTAGGGAGGGTTCAGACGGAGGTGGCCAGTGCAAGGGCCAGAGGTCACCCGTCATGAATGTCTCGGGAAGGCTGCCCCAGCCTCTGAGCTGGGTAACACAACCTTGCCCTTGGCTGGAGAAGAAACCAGAGCCCCTTCCAGCTCAGCGTCCACCCGAAAGTCCGGACTACCTAGTCCCATGGTTGGGGGTATGAGACATATGAGGGATGGCCCCCCTTTGAGCTTCACACCATAGACATGCGTTTTATGCTCTGAGTGTAGGGACTGCATAAAAGGGAGTTTCTTGATATACTGTCTTCTTCTGTTGCTAGAGTACATAGAATAATTACAGCAGTACATGCATATTTATTGCAGCACTATTCACAATAGCAAAAACATGGAATCAACTGTGCTACCCATCGAAACTGGACTGGATAAAAAAAAGTGGTACATATTCACAATGGAATATTGCACAGCCATAAAGAAGGACTAATATATGGATTTTGCAGCAACTTGGATGGATTTAGAGTCAACAATACTCAGTAATCTATCACAGAAACAAAGAACAGGGTACCACATGTTTTCTCTCATAAGTGGACCTTGAACATTTACCATACTACTATAAGAAAGGGATTGGCAGTAGTGGGAAACTGCCTGGGTGAGGGTCGAGGGGAACACAACATCAATAAGGGTACCTGATCTCAAACCAGACAAAGTGGGGTCCAAAGGAAGGACCAGACTTTACCTGTATGATGTCCACTTGTATACCTAATCCTGAATTGTACCTCACATCTTTTAAAAAAAAAAAAATAGAGCAGGGCAGAGTTGTGAGAGTCAGATGAACAGGTGTTAGTATGTAGGCCTGAGCCCACCAAGCATGGGTGATGGCTGTCACCAAAGTGATGGTTGCTTCTCTTTCTGTCTGTCTCTTCTTTCTCTCTTAATAGAGAATTTGTGCCTTGCAGAATTAAACTGTACTGTTTTAGATTTCAAGTTTTTTCTATGGCAGATTTCCACAAAGAAAAAAATGTAATTATTGATTGAGTTGTGCTGTTAGAATTAGAATTAGATTTATAACAAGTAGGAAGCCTGTTTGATCAACTTGCAAACCACAAAGCCACACATTGAATTTGTCATGCCCTTGTTGAGTCTGCCCTCTGTTTCAGATTAATTAGATTTTTGGATAACTGTGCTGAACTTGGCCACATCCTTATTACAGTTGTTTAAGGATTTTGAAGAACGTTTCGGAGGGACTCAGAAACAAATCTGAGTCTGGTACTGAGATTCCATTAGCCATCGCAAAACTGATGAATCTCTCACTCAGCTGGCTTATTGATTACCTGCATGTAAAGGATTATGCAAGGGTTCGCATCAGAAGGCACTTTGTGTAGCTGCTGCTGACATGTTCAGATTGAGCGCAGTATTTGAATTCTTTTAAGGACTGGTACACTTCTACTGAGACAGGAAGTGCCACGTTGACTATTGTTTCCATGTTGGGAGGGTCACTTTTAAATTTCTCAACTGATCATGATTCATTTTACAAAGCGCCTTCTCTGGTTCTGCTGCTGCAGTTTTAATTGTTGAGCTTCACAGTAACCCTATGCAATACTCAGGGTAGATATTTTTACTCTCATTTGGGGGAAAGTAACATTCAGTAAGGTTAAATGACTTCCTGAAGGCTACTCAAATTAATGCATGGCAGAATCAGAATTCAGCCCCATGTAATCGGTATGTATTTGAAGGACACCTACAATATGCAGAGCTTCGTGTCAGGCGTGATAAAAGCCAGAACAGGCGTGTGGAGGTGAAGATAAAGGGGTCATTAGGTAACTTCACATCGTGGCCTCACTGTGTTGTGGTGTCACTGTGTTACCCTCTGTCCAAGCCATATAGAGTATCCTGGTGTACAGGCTTTCGGGTTTGGCTTTGCATGTTTGCTTTTTCCTTTTGTTTTTGGCTAGCAGAAGTCTTGTCCCGGCCATCACTGCTGTCTTTTTCACCATTTGGGCAGGACTGGAAATAATCCCTTTAGAGAAAGCGCCTTTGGAGGAGACGCTGGGGAAGGCCCACTCCTGGCAGCCTGCTTGCAGTTTGCTCACCATCGCCTTATCTGTTCTCCCCAGCTGTCCCCTGCGCACCCGTCTTCATTTATGAGCCGGTGAGTGAGGCATGAGGAGCATCTCCTCACTGAGGCAAGTGTGGGGAGCAGCTGTGAGGAGACTCCCGGGCTTGAGCCTCGATACCTCCACAGGTTTTGGTTGTCTCACTGGACAGCATGGTCTGGTGGCCTGTCAGGACTGCTCTGTGCCAGGAGACCCTGTGCTGTATAGCTGTCCCATGGGGATCTCCTGGTCAAGGCCTGAGCTGGGCCTGGCGCCTCCTTAGTGGCCGTCTGGCCCTCCCCAGCCAGCTCCTCCAGGCAGTGTGAGAACGGACCCACATCACGGGTCGATGACCACCTCCACGGCATTTCCTTGGGGATGAAGGACTTTGCTACGTGGAGTGCAGGATTTTCTGTCAATACTAACGCAAACACACCCTGTATTTCAGCAGGATGAAACAGACTTGGAGTTGGAAGAAATGTAAAAGACAAAACACAGACCTTAGCCTCTTGCTTTAGAGGAACTGAAGTGGTGTACTGAGTATCATCACCATGAGTGTGTCAGTCATTGCTCAGAGAGGTGTTTACAGGTTGCTTAATTCTCACAATGATTATAAAAGTATGTATAGTTTACCAGTTGATTTGGCACAGACCTAAAATAAAAGGGTAACTTTTTATTTATTTATCTTATGAGGCAAATAAATAAAGCTGGAAAACAGGTCAATTTCATGCATGCAAGGTTTTATAGTAGAAAAAAATGCATTGTACCTGTTCTGACCCTTTACATTTGAGGTTATTTGTTTTGGAATTTGACCCCAAGCACCAGCTTCAGACTCTCTATAATTAATTTGTTAGATAAAGCATAAGGATATTTTATTTGTCTTGATTTCTTGAACTATGGTGAAGTAGTAACTGAAATTACTAGCCTATTGTACATAGCAGTTAATTAAAGAAAAGCATTAACTAGAGGAGAACACCACCACTGCTGTTGTCTTGTATCAGCTCAAAGAGGAAGTAATTTTTTTGACAGCCACTGATTGGAAAGTCGCTTGCAGCCTTCCAGAAGCAAGGGGTACATGCTGTGGATCAATAACCGGCAAATTTCCCATTAAAAAGAATACCTGAGCAATGTTCCAAATAGCCACTGGCATCTTAATTTTCCATGGAAACCTCAAATACTTGTGTGCTGAGGACAAGTCATTTTCGGACAATTTTTCCAGACTACTTGTTAACAGTTATTGCTGTCCCAAAAGGTTGACAGCCTACATGATTGATATTTCATTTACTTGTCATCACTGTTTGAGTAATGGCGAGTGCTGTATTTCTGTGGTTTTCAGGAACAGAATTTCCTGAAATACATTCGCCTGGGTGTGTATTCAGAGTGTGTTGCACATACTTATGTGTATGTGTGTAAGTTTGTAGGTTCACAGGAGGACAGGATCACTCTCCTTTACAGTTTGAAGCCTTTGGAGAGCAGGGTACACTTACATCGGCCTCAGCTATCAACAATCCATTGCCACTTCATTAGGGCTAAGGGCCTCAGACTCGTTGACTGGTGCTTTCCAAGATGATGTGGAATTTTTACCTCCCCTTTATTTCTAAGGGGGAAAACAACTTGACCTGGTAAGAATTTTAATGAAAGGAGTAGAAAGATGTGTGTGATGTTTTCTAAAAAGAAACTTTTAGAAATAATGGTAACAAAGGAGTTTCCTGAAAATGATACTTGGATCATATGCATGCGTTGTTAATAGAGAAATGGCAAGGATGAAAGGGGAGTCCTGCTCTCTGAAGCCCCATAAGACACAGAATCACTGCAATTTTTCCACCAGGAACATCCCTTTGTTATTTATCAAGCACTGTGAGAGGTGACAGAGCTGTTGCAAGTCAGGTGGACGTGAGCTCCCCGGTGAGCGTGAAGGCAGGTGGGACCAGACCACCATTTAGCCCGCACAGCAATTTGTGCTTATGAAGGAGTAGGACGCATTCACTTAGAACTTTATTTCTTGTGCCCAGAGTTTTACAGTGAAATTTGACCTGTATCTCAGTGTTTATAAGGCTAAAGTGTAAACGGTGTATTTGCTTCAAATGAGGCATCCTTTTCATCATAGTAATCCTGGCGTTTTTGGATGGGCCATCTCTTGTTTGCCAGATCCACGTTCTCTGTCATTTAGAGTCTCATCAACTGTGCATTTTATACACAAATGTGAACATCGTTTGATTAACTGGCATGTAGGTCAAAGCCAAATGTGAAGCTGCAGTTTGCTTTGCAAAATCCAGGGAAAAAGAGCAAGAGGCAGTTTGAGAAATTTCCACTAATATGCCTTACGTGTCATTTTAAATGCACATCATTCAAAATTTTTCTTTTTTTTTTTTTTTTTTTAGAAAGCAGGATTTATTGAGAAGCTTCCACAGTGGGAGGGGACCCGAAGGGGTTGCCCTCAAAATATTTCTTAAATCAGATACTAATATAAAATCTCGGTCAACACTTTTAAAGGTAAACAGCTTGTGTGGAGGCTAATGTTATACTGGACTTTCAATCCTGAATATTCACTGTTGTCATTTCGGGTGTAGATAGGGAAAACTATTCTCAAGACTGATGTGTACATACCCGCAGTTTACAAAAGCATATGAATTAAACAGCCCATAAGTGTCTGCTCCAGTATTCATACATTACTGAGTAATCTCTTTCTATAATCTCTTTGCAGTATTATTCCACAGTAATGGAACAGCAAGTAAATGGACAGATAATAGAGCCTCTGCAGATATTTCCAAGAGGTAATGTTGGGCAAATTCTAATCAACAATGATTATTTCAGTGCACTATTTCATCAACAGTTATGTTTTCCAAAGGTTTAAATGCACATAGCATGATGTTTAGCTCTTAATTTGAAAAAACAAAAGAAGTATTCATTATCGTGGGGATTGCAGGCTATAATATAGTTATGGCAGATAAAATATCTAATTTACTAGAGTAAATTAAACTAACGAGATTGTTTTTGGTTTTTGAAGTACATACTTACATTAGCTTAAAGAACTCTTTGGGGATCCACGTGGTTTCTAAACCACAGCCAATGAATGCCTTTCACTCTGGATGTGTATGGATTGTGGTTCCTGGTGGTGGCCAGAGTGCTCTTGGGGAGAAAGCCATCAGCTGGCTCAGAGGCGAGACTTATGGAGGGTGTTAGCAGAGTCATTTTGGTAGAATGCTTAGTGCGTGTTTTTTCCTCAGAAAATTCTCATAAATGGAAATTTGATTGCCTTTAAAAATAGGAGCTGATGAGGGAGAGTCTTGGTGAGCCACCTGGTCAGAAGGCTCTTCCCCTTTTTGGTTTGGCAGCACTGGCCTTGCAGATTAGATTGTTCAGCCATGCACACACGTTCCCTCAAAATTTGAATAATGGTGAAAAAGATCAGTTTAATTATATAAACCATTAAGTCTTTTGCCCATTATACATTGCCCCACTTGGAATCCATGTTTTCTAACTAATGGAATAGATAAGGAAATTCTCTAAGTAACCCTTCTAGAAATAACTTAATTGAAATAATTAAAAGTTAAACTTACCTTCGTTAACTGATACTGTACAAATAATCATGGTATGAGTTTTCCAATTAAACATTCTAGACTTTCATTACCTGTAACTCTCTGAAGTTTGAATGGTTCAATTAACCAGTAGCTCTTACTTGTACTGATAAAGTCTCCAAAGGCTGCTGGTGTGGCCAACCCACAAGAAGATCTGGGTTCAAGGGCAGTCCTCCTCATCTGGCGTGCATGTGGGTGACCGGATTACGAGTGCTTATTACGCTATTAATACCTTATAGAGTGCTATGTAAGAAAGTAAAATTGGGCTATTTAGGGCCAGTGATTGTCTAAAACAAGCATTCTGATTAGTCCAGTTCTGTTATACTTGAGGATGAAACACCAAAGCAAAAAAAAAGAAAAGAAATGTTGCCATGTCCATGTATTTGACTGGCAACAGGGATGCAGATTATCTCTGAATGTTTGCAATGACTAGAGAATTTGGGCAAGTTTCAAAATTTCACAATAAATAGTTTTTTACAAGCTGGAAGTTTCTGTTCATTTCTTCCCTCCTGACATTGTAACAAGCTCTAATTGAGTACCCTGGAGAATTACACTTTCAATGTTGTGGGTCTTCATTCTTCTTCTCAAAAAAACACTTCTCATCACCCAAAATCTTTCCAAGGTCTGTTTTTCTTTCCTTCCATGAGCGTTCCCCTTCGTTCTCACTATCCCTTTTCACGGTAATCACAAACATTTCTAGACGTTTGCTCTACTCAGGCACTAACTAGCTTTATGTGGCATCATTTCTAATCTCCCAACAGTTCTGCCTACTGGGCATTTTTGTTTCCATTTTAGAAATGGGAATATAGGTTCGAGAAGTTATGTAATTTCAGATTCATACAGCTTACAAGTGATTCATACACCCTTTGAGTAAGAATGTTATTTCAATTATAATTTGCTTAAAGTAGTAGGGCATATACATTAAAATATCAGTAGAACATGCAAGGTGTTCAGTGGGCTTGGGAGAGGTAGGGAGAAAGGTATACTGTGGGGGAGAGGATATGTAAAAGAAGGAAATATATAAGATGTTAATGCCGCCCATGGTCCAGCACAGAACCTGCTAGTCTGCAGTAAATTATTAAATGTCATCTTTTGAGGCCAAATTTAAACATTTCAGAACGTAGGAGACTCCATCTTTCTATCCCTGGCTTTAGTATAACTCTTTGTAGTCTTTTGCTTCTCGTTAACTATCTGCATTGAATGTATACCTTATCACATGTAGGTAAGTGAGGTTATACAAACTATGCAGTTAAGTTAGACATAGTGGGTGTATTAGTGGGTCTGCTTAGCTTCTTAGAGACCCTTAGACCTTGGATTCTGCTGTCAGGCCCTGTTGAAAGGATCTTTAGACTGAACAAGTAGGAAGCATAGGAGAATGCTTTTCTAGTAATATGATGCTCCTCATTCCAAGTAGCACCATTGCCTTGGATAATAGCTCCCAGCTCCTGGCTAAGTCCTTTCTGTTAAAAGCTACATTGAGTGTAGTGTGAAAATTTACTAGCCTTATAGTAACTTCCATAACTTGAGGAAATCTGAGGTTACTGGGCTTTCTGAATATTGTTGAGACTTCCAGTCCTAAAGGATTGAGAATCCGGTTGGGGAGTGAGGCAGATGTTAGTGTCAGAGATAGAGGTGACACCTGTTCCTGCTTCTTTTATGAGCCATGCTCTTTAAATGAAGTTATGAACACACTGGTTACTTCTGTGAAAATATCTTGAAGTGCTTCTTAGGAAGTGCTGATGGTCCTGCAAGGACCAGGCATCGAATGTGTATAACTATTGTTTTGTTCAAAAAGTTAATTTCCATTTTAAGGAAAGAAGATTTGGAGTTGTAATTTTAATGTATTTAAGAAAGAAGAGTAAAAATCTTTTATTAAGGTTTAGATATATTTTCTAGGAAAACAACATAGTACATTTGAATTTATTTGAAATATACAAAATTAAAGCAGCTGATGTGTTTTGTAATTATTAGCCACATCTTATTAAACAGCTCTATATCTTGTTGTCAGAAACAGAGGAAAAATACACGTACATCTGTGAGAGGAGAAAAAAAAAATCGAATCCATCCTTCCCCAAACAATCCATCAAAATTGATGGCCCCTTTACATCCAATTTGTAGGGCTCTCTAGTTTTCAAATGAAAGCAGTCCAGCATGGGCAGGAGGCTTTTGTGTTTTTAGCATTTGATAAAGAAGCATTTGCTGAATTAGGAAAGTACTAACCTGTAACTTGAGACATGTTAGGAAATTAATATTATTTTTCCTGGCACTGCTTTAACTTTAGAACTCAATATTAACAGATGTCAAGATTTGCAAGCAATGTGATAACATTAGTTATGTATCTGTATTTTAGTCAAAGTGACTGCTTATGGCTGTGCAAGCTAGTATTCAGACTTGACTACCCCATCTCAGAATCCTCAGCAATGTTTTTGGCATTAAAAGAGCCTTCTCCACCCATCTCCCCAGAAAACCTTAGCCATTTTCAAAGTAGTGTAAGTGAGAACAGCTATGCAATAAATAGAGTGGGAACAGATTGCAGAAATCTGAATTATGAAAGGAATCTAATCACTTTAGCTCAGCTAACTTGATTTTTATGTTTTAAGCAGAAATTGGAATTTATATGAGGTGGTGTCAGAAGCTCTTTGCATTTATAAATGCTCACTCCTGCAAGTGAAACCCTGGCTCCTAATTCCCACTCGGGGTCTTGGGAGCCACTTTTCAATCATTTCTCTCTGCTAATTTTGGTGTCACCCTCATTTCTTTTTAAACGATTCATTTTGAGCAAATTTGTAAATGGCCCTGATGTGTTCTACAATTTAGTCAATTACTGTTTCAGCCTGCAAGCCTCCTGGGGAACGGAACATACATGGCCTGAAGGTACGAATTTCAATAATTGTTTCAGTAAAGTTAGATGGATTTGTAATGCCTTGTTCCACTTATTGAAATGTCAAATAAAACTGCACTTTCTCAAGCTCTGACAAGCGATCTTTTTTTTTTAAAATGGGAAGTGGAGGGGGATTCAGCTGTAGTATTTGTTCAGTCTGTGTGTATATTTGGATTCTAGGGTTTTGATGCTGTAATTTTAATTATTTGGAATTGATTTGTTGGTCAGTTTCTTCAGGATGATCCTGGGTACTGGGCTCCGCAAAGATTTATTTTAATGAGAATACAGACTCTACTTCAGTGATTAATTAAGCACATAAGCATATTACATGTAGAATACTCCCCTCTTCTTTTGACATATTTATGCTAGAAACATATCTAGTTAATGTCTTTTCATTGTTGTCTGTATTATGAATTCTGGATTTCTATCTAGGGCTTCGCATCTGAAAGGAAAGTTGGCTTTTGTACTAGGCTCAAATATTTTATAGTTAATTACCTGACCCTCATTTTTTAGTGAGTAAGAAGCATTCTACTTTCAGTGTCCTGCTTGATTGTGGAACTGGAAGGACATGATACCTTGAGATTTACTGCTGACCCCTGGGGATATTCTTAGTCTACTTTTCAACTTATTATTTTATTTCATTTCATTTCGTTTTGTTTTTTGAGTTATAGTCTCACTCTTTGCCCAGACTGGAGTGCAGTGGCGTGATCACAGCTCATCACAGCCTCCACCTGCTGGGCTCAGGCGATCCTTCTACCTAAGCCTCTCAAATAGCTGGAACTACAAGGTATGCACTACCATACCCAGCTATTTCTTTTCTTTTCTTTTTTTTTAGTTTATTGCAGAGATGAGGTCTCGCCATATTGCGCAGACTGGTCTTGAACCCGTGGGCTCAGGTAATCTCTCGCCTTGGCTTCCCTAAATGCTGGGATTACAAGGGTGAGCCACCACACCCAGCCTTAGTCTACTTTTGACCGTATTGTTTTTATATGTGTTCTAGACAGGGAATGGAATTTCCCCCGTTTATTTCTCCTTTTCAGAAGTGTTTAAGTATTTGAATAATGACAGAAATAGAGTATTATGTAATACACGGGTTATGCGGTTCTGTAACCTATATACTGAATAGACTCCAACCTTGGGTCTGTCGAGCAACAAGCTAATTAACCTTCATAGTGAAATGAGAAATTTGTGGCAAATTATAGGTTAATTAGAACTGTGTCCTCAGAACACAAGACTGATCAAGTTCTTCTTCACTTGTAGGTGAATACCCGGGCCGGACCCTCCCAGCATGGCAGCCCAGCCATCTCAGATTCACTCCCAAGCAATAGGTGAGATGAGTATGTGGGGTGCACCTTGGCAGGATTGAGCTGGGGGGGAGGACCTTGCGGGTGATATTGCTTTCCTATGAAACCACAAACTGTGTATGTGGCTAGAAAGAAATGTGACCAGCTAGATGACCTCAGCGGCATGCGACCAGAGAGCAAGGGTCTCATCTGGAAGGAGGAAGTTAGACATGTGCAGCTGTCTGTCTTGGTCGTGGAGCGCTGCTGTGTGGTCTCCGTGGCATCTCTTTCCAGCCCGCGTGGTTGCCTGTCTCTGGCACATCGAGCTCGGCTTCCTTCCTGCTCATTCATATGGAAGAGTCGTCATCCACTGGAATCTTCACCAGAAGGAGGCAGACATGCATTAGATGGTGATGCTAACACTATGACAGTGATGCTTGCTCATCTCTTTGGTTGTTCAGGAGATTGAGGAAATTGAGGAGATTGAGGAAATTCTTTCCAGCAGGAAAAGAATTCGCATTAATTCATGCCATGTTGCCCTACACTAGCATGGATCCTCAAGATCTGAGCCTTATTGAAGTGTTCATCTTTACAGACCTGAGAACTTCCACACTGTTAAGTCTCCTAGTGGAAGGGACAACCTGCTTCAGCTGATAGAATTCCATGAATTTTGGTTCTACATTCAGTTATTCAGTCGGTGAACGTTGTGTCACTGCTCTTGAGGTGGCTGTGAAGGTCATCGTTCCATGTGTGTATCACTCACCTCAGCAATAAAGAGCCCCACCTCCCGTGTCAGGTGCTTCTGGATTTGGGGCTTCGCCTGGGACTTGTCCTGCCCTTGTAGCTCAGGCTTCTCTTTGCTTTCAGAGCCTTTTCCTTTGCTGAACTCAGTCTGGTGTCTTTGGCCGTGGGCTTCACTATAGATCACTAGTGCCTCCTCCTGCCTCTCTCTGCCCTCCCTCCTCCCCAAGGTCACTTCCCCGATGTCTTAGTTACGGTGTCAGCTGACTCAGTTATGGTGTCAGTGAGTCTACTCCACTGACGGTCATGCTATGAACATGCCTCTCTGAAAGTGTATTTCCTTCTTAAACAGTTTATTTTGCCCTAAAATGCAGTTAGCCCAGCCACTCACCTGCCTTGTGGTCACCAGAGGCAGGCGTTTTAGTTCCCAGCAAGGGCTGGGCCCCCTGGCGTATTGCGGCTTCTGTGCTTGTCAGGATGTGAGCCCTGCAGAGACCTGGGGATAGAGGGTTCCTCGCCATGGTCAGCTCTAAGGCACAGGATCTTTCATGGCTATCTGGATTTCCAAAACAGATGTTACCCATCCAGACTGATGGTGGACCTTGAAGAAGAACGTGGGTGTTCCCTGGTGTTTTAGGCCAGATTTCTTCAAAGCAAGATGGGACTGGAAAGATGGCAAGACAGACACAGGAGAACTTTTCAGTTCTCCCAGATTTGGTTTTTAACAACAGGAGTGAATTAACTTGGCTATTCAAAAGTTATCATGTGTGTTCGCAGAGTATTATAAATCCACAGGTTGGACAGAAGTTCAGAGATCATCTGTCTAGCATCAGCCTTTCATCTGTGGCAAGCTCCTTCAGGGATATGACAGCTTCCTGGATGACAGTGACAGCTTGCTCAGTTCCTGTTGTGGGAGGACTCATTTGAAAAGGTCCCATGGGTGATTTTTTTTTTTTTTTTTTTTTTGAGTTGGGGTCTCACTCTGTCACCCAGACTGGAGTGCAGTGGCTGCTCCCGGCCACCGCAGCCTTGACCTACTGGGCTCCGGCGATCCTTCCGCCTCAGCCTTCCGAGTTGCTGGAATTACAGGCGCGCGCTACCACACCTGGCTAATTTTTTGATTTATTGTAGAGATGAGGTCTCGCTGCCCAGGCAGGTCTCAAACCTGCAGGCTCAGGCAATCCACTCACCTCAGCTTCCCAAAGGCACGGGATTACAGGCTGAGCTATCGAGCCCGGCTCCATGGGTGATTTTAACGTGCCACCCATGTTGGCTACATTCTGTGCCCTGGGTTGTAACTGACAGCAAGCACTTACTGAGAGTCCCCTGTCATAAGGTACGGTCCCAGGCTCTAGGAGTACAGCATGGTCCTCACCCTCTGAACTCACCACTCAGTGGGTTACAGACAGAGACCAAGTCTAAAGTAACTGTACTTGCCATCAGCATCATGTCGAGAACAGGTGGCTGTGAGGAGAATGTGGGGAGGCACGTGGGCAGGCTTGGCCTGGGCATGCAGGGAGTGTGCCTGGGGAGAGTGGTGTTTCCATCTAGACTGGAAGCATGAGAAGGGCCTGGTTGTTCCAAGAGGCAGAGGAGGGCATTTGAGACAGAGGCACAAGCATCGGTCGAGGCTTGGGGGTGGGGCAGCAGCTCAGCGTATAGGGTACCTGCTGTATGGATAGAGCACAGGATCCTGGGCTGGGGCAGGGGCACAGAGGGAGGAAAGGAGTGCCCTGGGAGTGACACAGAAAAAAGGGTGAACAGAGTCAGCACAAAGATGGGCCCTGTTGCAGGTGCATTGTCCTCTCCGCACTGGGGAACTGCAGGCGACCCTCCCTGTAGGGGCACCTACCTCCCCGCCCTCCTCCTACCTCTAGCCCCACTCCCTGCCAAGTGGTTGTCCAGTCTCTTCTTTGTGTCCCCATGGGAAGAGGTCTGTTCCAGCTGAGGCAGCCCCCGGTGTTACCTGGCCACATCTCCCAAAGTCCTTTTCCCTGAGCTGGGCCTTGTATCTATCGGCCCTACACGTGAGGATGGGGGACAGCCCTCAGGACATGTACCCCCTTCCAGCTGATGCTCCTCAAGCTATCCTCCCTCCAGCACACGGCGAGGCTGCCTGTCCAGCAGAGCCTCCCGCACCTGCTCTGTTGACCCTGAGTTTCCTGTGGTCCTCCTCTTCTTCCTCCTCCACATCATCAGGTCCTCCCCTGTGGTTCCACCTCTGAGTAGCCCATGTCTGTCTGTATCTGCACCCTTTGCTGTGTGGGTGACCCAGGCTCTTGGGTCATCAGCTGCTGAGGGCTCCTCCTGGTCTTGCCCATTTCAGCCCCTCCTGCCATGGGCAAGATCTGCTGATGCCCGGCTCAGGGTCCTCACTCCCTACTGAGGGCCTCACTGCTCTTCCTACCTTTGGGAGACATGTGGTCCCCACTGTGGGTGCTCTATCTTTGCCAGCTTGCCAGCCAGCCACTACATACACCCCTATCATGCCAACTTTGCCAGGGAGCACGTGGTTCCCTGTGGAGACACACTCCCCTGCTGCAGGGCCTGCATGTTCTCCTGACTTCTTTTCTCCTTGTCCTCCCTGCCTCCTCCTTTGATTTGGTCAGCCTTGGTCATCTTTGAGGACTCCATTGTCTTCAGAAAACTGTCCTGATAGGACCTGCCTCCCAGGAACCCCGTCTGTGAATGCTCATGACCCCTTCCCGTAGTGGTGGACACCTTGTGCCAGGGTCACCACTGTCCCCCAGTAGAGTTTGTGCTCTTGCGGGCAGAGACTGTGATGTCTTCCTTGTCGAGGTCCCAGCCCCTGGCCTGGCACTTGGCACTCCAGGTGATGGTGCATCATGCTGGAACGAGTGGCCACACACACAGAAATCCCCCTTCAGTCTTGCCTCCGGAGTAAGTTCTCCCGGCGTGGTTGTCTTTTGTGACCTGGCATCATTTCTAGTACTCTCTCCCTGCTACTCACCTCAGAATGCCTCAGTCCCTCTTCAGGTGCCAGGTTGCAGGTCCCTCTTCAGTCCCGCTCAGGTTGCAGTTGTATCATGTTTACATTTTAAAATATTTGTAAACGTAATTTTTAGAAGCACTGTATGTCACAGTGACCTACAGATAAATGGTCACTGTGACATACAGATAAGTGAATTATTGAGTAAACTGAGTCACAAAGAAGTTGCCAGGATACACATTTTTTTTAAACTAGACTAAGTTGGTAGCCAGATATTAGCATAATGAATGAAATCACCTTTTTCCTCTGTTACTCTCAAAGCATGAGTAGTTTTTTTGCCGTAGGTGAATGACTGTTTATTACACTGAGCTTACTAATCCACATGGTGTCCTAGGCCATAATTACTGAATTCAAGTCCTACTGCCAAGGCAAGGCCTTCCTAAACAACCTGACTTTCTCATTCTGTAAAATTAGGGTGATTAAACTTCCCATCGATCTACCTCTGGTGTTGGCAAGATTGATGACGCTGTATTAAGGAATGACGTTTGTTTCTTGGATGAAAGGCATTTTGTAAATGCAATGAATCAAAATGTTATTATTTCAAGTTTATAACATAATGGAATATCTGTGGAGAAACATTGCCTGGGCTTTGTGTGGTTATTTGTGTTTTTACGATAATTGGAACTAACAAATTGGGAGTTCTTTATAGGAATACTGGGGTCTAAATGTTCCCCAGAAAAAAAGGAGGGTGTGTGTGTGTGCACACACGCACAGAACATAGCCTAACTTTGAGCAAGGTCTGTACCTTAGTTTCCTCTCTGAATTAGGGATAATAACTGTACCCCAAGGGAACCATTGTAGTGAAGATTGCATTAGAATAATAAGCACATAGCACGGTACCTGGCACATGGTGATCACCCAATAGATGGCAGCTGCTATTATTGTGTGAACTGGACTGACTTTAGGCATTTGTTTACTTTTTGGTATATATTTCAGCTTTAGTTCCATTCTACATAATTATTAACTGCCACTTCGGTGCATGGGCTCTTAGGCTTGGCGGGGTGCCATGTTAGAGCTAAAAGCCCTGGACGAGGGCGTATTTTAGGAAACCTAGGCCAGGAGGGGCAGAGGCTCTGGAGTTTGTGTTGACCACAGTGAAAGTCTAAGCTGCATCGAGAAGGAAGGGGGACTACACCTTGAAATGGCAAGTGTGGTCCCACTGAGTCTTCTCTGGTATAACTTATTGAAGGTGCCAAATGGAACGTGTGCTTGCTGTGATGTCCCTCATCCTTTTGCTTGCAGAGGTGTTCATGCTCTCCGTGTCTTGCTGCACTCCTATTTCCACAGTACAGTAACACCTAGAGCTATGGTAACCGTTTACCAGACTCTTAGCACATGCCAAGCCAAGTCCAAGGGTGAGGAGGGAGTGGAGTATGTTGAATGAGTGAGGTGTGGCCTGTGTTCTCAGGGAGCTGTCAGACTCTCCCACTGGAAGAGGCATAGGGAAAGAAAGGTCTCCAGTTGGTGGCTAGCACAGGGAAAGTGCTAGCCTAGGAGGTGGGTAGAGGGTTGAAGTGGGTAGATCGGGACTAGAAATCTTCACTCAGACGTTGCTGGGGGAAGGCACTAGTTACATGCTACTCTGTTGTGAAACTGGCAGGACTGCAGAGCTCCCGTGGCACCCTTCTTTCTTCAAGAAGGACTGTCACTAAACTCACCCACATATGTGTCAACATAGCCATATATGTCCAGAGAACATTTTAATATTTCCTAAATCATTCTGGAAGCTATGTCTCATACATATAGGCAATGAACATGGTGAAAGGCAGCTAAAATCACACCGACTACATACATGACAGAGTGCTAGGTTTTTTATAATACTTAATTTTCCTGGTTACCCTACAAGTTGATGTTTCCCCTTGTTTTCTAGAAAGAAGAAATTGAGATTGAGAGCTCAGAGAGGATGAATAACTTGTCCCAGAACACATGGCTAGTGAGTCCTAGGATTTACTTCTCAGGCAGATTTGCCTTCCAGGATGCTAAATTGTATGACACTGAGGCTGAAATGATCTATTTTATCTTTTGAAGTTCTGTACCCTTTGCTCTGAACAGTCTAAAAGTGTGTTGTTAAGTACTTTGTGCTTAGCAGAGGAGATTGTCCACATAAAGGCCACCAAAGGCAGCAGAGCCCATGCCCCCCAAAAACAAAATCAAACCAGGCACTGAAGCCGCCCATGAAACACTGCAGCTTCACGCGACTATGTTACTTAGGTGACTCCCAGGGTTTCAGTCTCTTCGTAGATACTGTTGGCGTTTGGCTGGTTACTTTTGAAAACATTTTATATCAGGAGAAGGAAGGTGTCAATGCCTATAACCAAAAGCAAAGGTGTATTTTAGTCTGGAATTTTCAGTGGTGTTGGGAGGTGTTGATGATTTTGCCACTAAAATTTGTGTCTTTCCTTTTCAGCCTGAAGAAATCTTCTGCTGAATTGAAGAAAATATTAGCCAATGGCCAGGTAGGTGTTATTACATATCAAGATTTTCACATAGTAGCAGCTTCTTACTGTCCAGTTTTTGTATCCATAAACTTATTAAACAGATAAAGAGTCCATGAATTTCTTCCTGTCATAAGTGACTAACATGGCTTAATTTGATTGGCAGAACAATTTGCAGCCCGTTTTTCAAACTGCGCTAATGGGTTTCACTCCTAGCAGATTGAAGTACTATGCACACACCCTGCTGCCATCTCAGTTTAGAAAAAGTTAATCAGTTCTGAACAAGTGTGTCAACTCACGGGCTGTGGAAACGGCCCTGCGCTCTGAGGTGATGGTTTCTTTCATTATCTTTGGGGAGAAAAGGAAAACCGTCACTGTCGTACCTTGGCTGCTTCTTTTGTCCTGCAACTAACACTGGCTTTTCAGGGCAACAGAGTGATAGCAGACCTCTGGACGATTATAATCCCTGGGCCTCAGGAGACCATGTTTTGCCCAGTCGACTGGCCATCCAAAGCTAAATGACCTAACCTAACTAGTGAGGGATTAACAGACCTGCGGGCCAGTTATTCTCACTAATTTTGATTCAAACAAATGGATACCTCTGAAATAGAATCGTGCTTTTAAACATACACTGGTCAATGCAGCTACCAATAGGGTCCTGGCTCTCCAGTAGCTGCATGAATGCATCTCGGTATTTGTTAGAGTGGAGCCCTTTGATATCCTGGGAGGCAGGCGCCTGTCCACTGCGATCAGGCCTGCCTATTAGGCTCTATTGACTGAGACATCTGTGTCACTGCAAATAAAAGACTCTTATTGATTTTCTTAACTGCTGTTCACTTCCCGTCCATGTTTCGAAGGCTGAAATCTTAATTATCTCAGATGCTTATTCAGTGCCTTCACACGCTGACCCTCCAGCCTCATTGGCATTTCATGAGTCAAGTACCTGCATGGAGCGTGTCGGGAAGACAAGGCTGGGTGCCGGTTCCTGTCCTGCAGGGTCACCTGTGACGTGGGGCCTTATTGGGTGCCTCCTTGAAGCAGGCACCGATCTCGTGCTCTGGAAACATGGCTTACTTAACACACAGTTCCTTGAACACAGTTAGAAAGCATTAAGTTGATCTGGTTCTGACATCTGATTGTCATCCAGAGTGCGTGACAAGTTTTATTCCTTCAATAGCCTCTATATGGTGGTGCAGGTGTAATCTCAGTCGTCTCAGCATTTTCAGGGCCTTTATCCAACACTTTTAACTTCAAGCAGCCAAGATTTGTTTTGATTGTGGTCCATGTCTGTAGTTCCCCAGTGCCCGAATGTGTTCATAACCAGGGTAGACAAAATCTAACTGAAAGCAGAAATACCAAGCCTAGAACATTTATGTATCTTCAGCACACTTGCATTCTAGTTACTAATTATAATTTATGTATGAGTCACTTGTGTGCTTCAGCTGGAAAATATATTTCAAAATTGACATAAATTAAGAAGTTTTAACTACATTTGTTCAACCCAGGCAATGGAAAATAACCTGTCATAGATTCCTCTTTCAAAAAATGGGAAACAGTTTATATCAACTGCAAAAAAAATAAGCTTTCTGAAACGTCCCTAATGTCTTGACAACAAACCTGTCATAAATATCTGAGTGGTCTCAGTTATGAGGTTCTCTGTGGTGGGAGAATGTCATGGCAATGATTTTTGACACTTAAAGATTGTTTATTGCTTTCCCTTGGGGATGTGTTAACCCCACATTAAACAGTGTGGCATTTTTTTTCTTTTAAGGATTAGCCTTTCTTATATTTATTCTCATGCAAAAAAAAAAAAAAAAACAAAAACAAAAAACCAAAAACCCACCTTTGGAAACTTTCAAAATACTCCTTTATGTGATGAATTCCTCAGCTCCTTGGTGCCATAGGACTCCGGACAGGGCGTGAGCAGGGACCGTGCACAGTGTGGGCAGGGGTACATTTCTTGGCTGAACACTGACCTCTGCTATGGAGGATGTAAGTCACATTTAACGATACTTTAACACTTGAGTGTAGTTTTTTATTTCAATGGTTTATGCTCTCAAGCATTAATAATGATTTGCCTTTCCACTAGCCTCCACTTAGATTTAATAAGGAATTCATATTAATCATTAAAAGAAAGGAACATGATTCTTCAAGATAATCAAATATTGACAGGTTAGAAATAGCTTTCTGCCTGGGTTCATTGATATAGGTTATGTGATATAAATATTTATTTCTTTTCTGTCACTCAGAGTAAATGCCACCAATTGATTCAGCATTGATATAGTGTCAACAGTTCATAAGAAACATTTGACTGGCTTGTGTTTTCCGATTAGTCTGTGCTCTATAAAGTGGGATTTACTAAATCTCTCCAATTGTCTGCTCATAGAGTGTGACTGCTTTCTGAACCCATTATTGCTTCGATTTGTGAAGCAGAGGTCTAGTGATAGACCTAGTTTCTGTCAGACCTTTACATATAAAATAAGGATTAATTGAGCATTTGTATTTTAATGATTTATAAGCGATAGGTACTGATTCTTCTTAACATAGGCAGACAATAAACAAAGAATGTTTTTTTGCTGATCCGTAATTGAATTCCATTTCACTTTTCCCCATTAATTTCATTAATATATTAAACCAAGCACTTTTTAAAAGGTATATCATTTAGTCTTTGGAATGAAGACATTGTTTTCCTGTTATTGCTTTATGATAGCGGATTTCATTTTTCCAGCTTAAAAAAATAAATCCTAGGGTGTTTTTGTCATGTTTTGTTGAACGTTGTAAGTCGGTCTCACTGCCGTGTCTCCTGGCTGTGCTGCTCTTCCTTCAGTTCTAGTGTGGCATCGTCTGTGTAACACTGGCCCTAGATTGGACACTGATTAGAAATAGCCCAAAGGGCCAATTTAAAGAATTGCAGAAGTGCACAGTTACTCCAAGGCTATGTGACTTTGATGTTTGTATCTCTACAGTTGTTTTTTCTTTTTGTTTTTTTATTTTGTAGGAGAAGGTGCCAGTATTTTTCTATTCCTGATAAATCAAGTGTACACGTACTGAGAAGTCAGATCTAGAACTGATTTCGGTCCAGTTGCATCTTTGGTTGTTATTTTGAGACCCTTAGGTGCCTTTAGAAAACTTTTTTGTGTTTAGAAAAAAATGGGGGAGGGGAATAGGTATCTACTATAAAATTAGCTGTAAAAACTCTGTTATAACCAGTATAAAACTCTTAGGTTCCTAAGTTCATCCTGAGTCCTATCTGAAGCCTGAACCATGAATGAGGCTGTGTGCCTAAGTCCAAACCACAAGTCACCCTCTTCCCCCACAGCACCTCCTGGCTCCCGCTGGGCAGCTATCTGTCTGTGGTGGCCCAGCCTCTTTGAGTAGGATCGGACTTTGTGCCAGTCCTTTCTCTGAGGTCACCTGCTATTTTGGCAATTGACATATCATTGTAACTCTGTAGCTTTCCTACTCCTCTCTCACATCTGTTATTCTGCCTTTTATTTACTCTTTTAGACAAAATAAGGACACTGAACAATACTTTAAAACTATTTGGGATTTTTATTGAATAAAAACTTCACCTATGTTCAATTTGAAGAGCAGTGTGATTTTTAAAACTTTTCTTCAAAACAAGCATTATAGCTGATGAAATTGCTTTTGCCTTGGGAGTGTCTGTCAGTTGGGTGTTTACATTCCTGTGGGCCAGGGCTGTTGATGGAGAGGTTGTCTCCATACTTCCACCTTCTTATATAATGAGCAGTGTTTCTGTGCTGCATTTTGAAAAGTTGGATTAATACCCCTAATCTAAACAAAAAAGGAAGAAATGTTAGTTGTTTGATTCCGTTGTTGATTTTTTTCATAGTTGAGATCAACTAGAGGCTGGACATGGTGCTTTACTCCTATAATCCCAGCACTTTTGGGAGGCTGAGGCAGGAGGATTGCTTGAGCCCAGAAGTTCAAGACTATCCTGGGCAACATAGCAATACCCCATCTTTACAAAAAAAATTTAAAAAGTTAGCCAGGTGTGATGGTACATGCCTGTAGTCCCAGCTACTTGAGAGACTGTCCCAGCTACTTGAGAGGCTGAGGAGGGGTGATCTTCTGAAACCAGAAGGTTGAGACTACAGTGAGCTTTGATCATTCCACTGCACTCCAGTCTGGGTGACAGAGTAAGACTCTAACTTAAAAAAAAAAAATATATATATATATATATATATTTTTTTTTCATATTTCTAAACCCATTTTGTTTAGAAATATGAAATTCAACAAATGTTATCAGTTCATGAACTCCACCCTAATAGTTTTCCTTTTTAAAGCTTTTTAAAAAACATGAATATTTGTATAGACTATATAAACATCAGAAAATTCAAATAAACAAAAAAATCTGATTTTTTTTTAATATTAAAAAACTAACAATCAGTTCATAAACCAAAGACTGTATAACTTTAAGACACTATAAGAAAAACATTTTAGGAAACACTGTAATTAATTTTTGCTGGGTACTGTCTTTTTAAGTGACATGGTTCTAGAACCTGTTCTTCTGAACCATTTTATCTCTGTAAGACTCTTGAAGTTTTCTTGTTATCTGAGGGATTCCATATTAGCCTTGATGTTTTCCATCCTTGAATTTGCTTACTCAGTGCTTGGTGCACATGTGTGTGCACTTGTAGCCAGCCACCCTCTCCCTCCTCCCTCTCCCTCCTCCCTCTCCCTGCTGCACATGCCCCCAGCCTGTGCCCTGACCTGAGAGACACCCACTGCTGCTT
This sequence comes from Carlito syrichta, assembly GCF_000164805.1. Taxonomy (NCBI): domain Eukaryota; kingdom Metazoa; phylum Chordata; class Mammalia; order Primates; family Tarsiidae; genus Carlito; species Carlito syrichta. The sequence goes on from NW_007046029.1 coordinate 640,839, forward strand.
GTTGGGTTGGATGTGTGGAGTGTTGCGTGGGTGGCTGCTGAGCTTCCTAGTGGGCCCTTGTGATGGCAGGACTTTAGCGCCAGGGTTACAGTGGTTGAGCGTGCTCAGAGAATCAAGCCTCTGGCCTGTGGAGAAGGGAGAAGATGCCACCGTGGACTGCAGCTCTGCAGAGCCAGACCTTGCGACACAGAGCTACGTCCTGCTCGCCCCAGACCCAGGCCACAGATTCGGAATGTGTGCAGTTGAGTCCCCGAGACAGATTTCAGGCCATGATGAGAGTGCTGCTTGTCAGGCAAGTTAGGGGCCCACTTTATGTTGTTAAGAGACACACTGATCACCTAGAGAAATGTTTGGAGGGACCTGGCCTGGCAGCTTGCTTGCACCTGCCGCTAGCCGCCGCTGTTTATGGATCCGCCACTGATCGCAGTCAACCTCAGAGCAGCTCTACAAGCCAGCGTCTCAGGGCAGCTGATGTGCTGCTTTTCTTCATGCTGCTTTCGGCATATCATTTAGTCGAGCATACTGAGATTTCCTATTATTTGTCTCTGAAACAGCTTAAAATATTTTTCTGTACTAGTAATATAATGCTGGTGGAGAATGAAACTCCCCTCCAATAGGAAAATAGTAGCCCATTTTTCTGACTTGTCTGTCATTTCCTCACTGACCCTAAATATAGTAATTAGCTGATTGTAAATTTCATAGTTCTGATTGTACTACAATTAAATTGGGTGCTGAATTGGCCTTTACACATCAATCTGTCAATATTCTTTTAGGGACTGGCAAAGCAGCTTGGAAGGGAGGCTGTTTCTGTTACCTGCACTGTTCTCCTAATTATCACAGCTCTCTGAAGCTTCAACTTCAGAAATGTGCAGAAGGAAAATATTTCCCTTGATAAATGGTGGCTTGCTTTATTCAATTGGTGTAAGTTTAAAGCCGAGCAAAATATTTAAAGCTTTACTATAGTGATCTGAGAGCAAACTATTTTCTTTTTGGCAAATGATATTGAATTAAAAACTCCATCCATTTTCTGCCCATGCAAGTCAGTGCAATTTCCTAGAAATTGATTTTTTTTTTTCAGGGCTTACTATGGCTTTTCCCAAGCTTTAGCTATATGGAAAGTAACACTTCTATTAAATCCACTTTGTGAATAAAGTTGGCAGTTAATTTTTAAGCAACTGGACCGGTGTGTAGAAAATTACTGAACATATCAAATAAAGTCTGACCCATCTTAAAGTCATCTGATGAACAATATTTTAGAGAGTCCTCTAAAATTCTTAAACATTATTTTATGGGCATTAACATAATTCACCTACTATTCATGATACAAATTAGAGTAACATTTGTAGCATAATAGGTTTTTAGAACCTTGGAAAATGTGCAGACTGTTTTATATATTAACCTGTGAAAATAACTTTATCTTATAAAAATTAATTGCCTAGACTGTATGCTTTTATGCATTATAATATGTGACGAAATGTGCATCCTAGAGTACATTGATTGTGTTCCTTTCTATCTTTACCATGTGATTTCCACCCAGTTTTTTGTATACTGCTTATCATTTGCAAAAAGAAAGCTGAATCTACCCAAGGAAAATCATAGACATTATTCAGTTAGTTTGTTAAATGTTAATTACAGGATGACTGGAGGCGTTCCCAGGACTGATTTATGTACAGATCATGCATTAGATTGCTGGATGTGCATCTGTGTGTGTGCTGTCTTTCTAAGTTTGACTTTGGCATTGGTTATATGCAGTACTGGGGACTGTTTTCTTACCAGTATCTCTGACCTGACCCTTTTGAGCTATGTTATATCATTCCATTTTGACACCTTTTATCAAACTTTAATGAAATGACCCAGGCAAACAAATTGTCATTAAACTTTCCATCACTTTGTCCCTTGGTATCGTCTTTTATAAATTGGACAGCAAATGTTGTATTGATCTTCTCGTTCTTGCAGCTGAACTTGAAATGACCCAGACTGCTTGTTGTTTATGGCCCAGAGTTGCTTTTCCTTGACATTTCTATCCACAGCATGACACCCTTTTTGTTTTTCTTTCTTTCTTGTGGAGATGAATGAACAAGACATCCGGTATCGAGACACCCTTGGCCATGGCAATGGAGGCACAGTGTACAAGTGAGTAGTCAATTTTGTTTAACTTTCAATTTTTCCAAATATTGAGTATCCAAGTTCTCTGTGGCAAAGATTTTTAAAGGATCACCAGCACTTAGATTTTATTTCCACATTTGACTCCAAAATTCTGCAAGGGATCTGTTTTCTCAAGAATTGCCTGAAAAGTGCATTTATATTGCCTTTTTAATATTTCTTGAGTCTGCATCTCTCCTGGGTATGTGGCTAATAGTCCACCATTAGCAAGTGTACCTTTAACTGTCCTGAACTTTCTTGTAGTTTTTATCTTTGCTCTCTAACGTGATTATTTCTTTTAACTTGCCAGCCCCCTGTGCTTGTCCCCTGTGTGTTACGGTTGTGCCAGTGGAGGCAGGCCTTATAAACCCACTGCTCTGCCCTGTGTCGACACTGTAAGTTATTAGCAAGCCTTCCTCCTGTGGTGTTCCTGCTCTCCCGCTCACCCTCCACCCCCGAGAGAATGTCTACACATTGATGGATATGTTCAGTTAGAAAGTTCTTCCAAACTCCAGTTGTAGTGATCTTACCCTGAAGGAGTGTTCATTTTCATATTAAAAAATGCTAGCCGTAAAAAATAGTTCTTTCGACCAGGGAGGTCTTTCTCATGCAGTAGTGCAAAGTTTAAACTACATAATGTAATATCTGGTACTTAATAGTCTGCAATGGTGTATGAAAAATATTCCACTAGGAATTAAAAAATCCATACTCTGTAAAAAAGCCCCGAGGGAGTAAGAGAGCTTTTCTCCAGAGAGCTGCTTTCCATATATGCACCAACCCCACATCAGTGATGATTGCATTTCCACCTTAGGTATTTTAATGTTAATATTCATATGTGTTTTCAGAGTTGTAAAATAATTAATTTACTTCCTAATTGGTTACTCATGTCTTTAGAATTGTAAGATCTGGCCGACCCCATGAATACAGATCGCACTTGCCCTGTGATCATGCAGGCCCACATCCCAAATCCTAGACCGTCCCCCACACATTGATGCTGCTATGGCATAGAAGTAGATGTCTCAGGCTGGAAGCCCCTGGGAGCCATCTGGGCTTAGTACCCCCACAGATATAGCCAGAATGTGAGTCTTCTCTCCCCATGTCTGAGCCTGATGTGTTTGATGCATTTTGAGACTGCTGTTCTTCCCTTTATCATGCTAGCATTCCTTCCGTGCAACCTCCAGTGCTGCATATGTGGGATCTTTTCCTCTTTCTCTCCTTACTCCTTTTTTTGCCCAGGCTGGAGTACAGTGACATGATCATAGCTCGCTGCGGCCTCAAGCTCCTGGGCTCAAGCTATCCTCCCTCCTCAGCCTCCCAAGTAGCTGGGACTACAGTGCCACCATTCTTAGCTAATTTTTTTTTTATTTTCGTAGAGACAAAGTCTTGCTATGTTGCCCAGGCTGGTTTTGAATTCCTAGGCTCAAGTGGTCCTTCTACCTCAGCCTTCCAGAATGCTGGGATTATAGGCATGAATCACCTTCCCCAGCTTTCTCATCCTACTTTTATCTGACTTATATTTTTTTCCCTTGTTCTGAAAGTTCTTCAGTTCAGGTTCCTATAGAAATGAAAGAAGATGAAGGAACTTGGGCACTCCAATCTGCTTCTGTTGAGTTCCCTGGAAGGAGCAGTTTTTAAAATCTCAGCCTTTCTTTTTAATGCTTTTATGCTGATGGCCAAATATAATAAAAGAGGAAGGATTTCTGAAACTCTTTGGATTCCTTTTATTGACTTCATGGAATCCGAAAACATTTCTTTAGACTCCTAACCAACTTATCTGTGTTATTTCACCAGATGTTTAGCTTTGTATCTCTTCATTGAAGGCCTATTGTGAATTTACATTCTTTGTTTATTCTAGAAGGGAAGAAACATAAGACCATCAAACGCAGCAGAATTTTTATTAGACAATATCCTAGGTGTTAAAATTTTAGTTCCTTATTTTTAAAAAATAGGTTTATTTTTAAAGGGGGACATACAGGAAAGTGGAAATAACGTGCCCTTTCCCCAGAAAGAATTACAACATGGGCCGGGCTCGATGGCTCAGCCTATAATCCCAGCACTTTGGGAAGTCGAGATGAGTAGATTGCCTGAGCCCACAGATTCAAGACAAGCCTGGGCAACTTGGCGAGACCTCGTCTCTACAATAAATAAAAAATTAGCCCAGCGTGGTAGCGTGCACCTGTAGTTCTGGCTACTTGGAAGACTGAGGCAGAGGGATCGCTGGAACCCAGCAGGTCAACGCTGGGATGGCTGTGAGTGTGCCACTGCACTCCAACCTGGGCAACAGAGTGAGACTCCAATTCAAAAAAAAAAATTACAGCATGAAACTGTGTTAATGTTTCTCTTTAAATTATTATTTTTAATTGTGGTGACGTATATATGAGAACTGTTGCCATTTTAACCATTTTAAGTGCACAGTTCAGTGGCATTAAGCACACTGTCTTAGTTGTGCCACTGTCACCATCCGTCCGCAGAACTCCTATCATCGAGTATGACTGAACTACTGTGCCATCACGAAGCAACGTCCTGCCCACTCTGTTATGGTGGTTTCAGCTAAGCAGCATGACTGAACTCCTTTCAGAAGGACCATGGTGTCCCCAGGAGCACCCTCCCATGCGTCCTTAGCACAAGGCATTTGCTAGGATACTGTGGTGATGTCATCAGCTGCCGAGGCTCAGTGTGAGCACTTGTAAGACTGAGTGTTTCTGACAGTGATTCCTTATGGAGGAAGAATGGCGATATCAGATCATTTTACTACTTTATTTGATAGCAGATTTCTTATAAAAAGAAGACATCTGGCCGGGCTTGGTGACTCAGCCTGTAATCCCATACCTTTGGGAGGCTGAGGTGAGTGGATTGCCTGAGCCTGCAGGTTCGAGACCCGCCTGGGCAGCAAGACCTCATCTCTACAATAAATCAAAAATCAGCCGGGCGTGGTAGCGCACGCCTGTAATTCCAGCTACTCGGAAGGCTGAGGTGGAAGGATGGA